>NC_138148.1:3277300-3362300 GCF_964199315.1 Orbicella franksi | reverse complement strand
TTACAGTGTCCCCAATTAGCACATCAGTGCTAAATACATCGACAATTAAATAAAGTGATTATTATATTATTATTATTATTCATATCTTTTATTGTACATATCTTACTTTTTATTGTCTACATTCAGTGTTAATAATTTTTTAATAATTTTTAATTTTTTTATTATTTTATTAACATTTTTTACACGGCCCCATAAACTATATTAGCTTTAAAACCCACTGTGTTTAAATGAAAGATGTTGTTGTTGTTGTTGTTGTTGTTGAAACATGAGAAAGTATCTGCTTAAAAGGTTAATTGTGTTGTTATTCGTTAACCAAGCGTTCATTTATAGGATGTCTACCACATGCTAATGAGGTGTCTGTAGTTCGTCTTGTGTTAGATCATCATGGCTAAACTGGCCAGTCACTTTCAACAGACCAGACTAAGAACACCATCGACTGACAAACACCATTCACTTGACTCTGAAGATGACTTCCGCTCAAAATGTAAATATGTAAATGTGAATCTTACTGATAGTGGTCATGCACTTAGCTATACAAGCACTAAGCTTAGCTAGTTTACAGGCATGCCACTGAAACAAAGGAAACAAATTGGGTTGTCAAAATGTCTGAGTCACCATGGTCAACAATTCTTTTTAGAACTACCTTCACCCCGACAATCTGACAAGACAAACTACTGATACTCCTGGGTTCAAACCATTTAGAATACATTAAGGTGTCTGTTTATAAAGGAAGGGAAGAATGATCATCGCAGTTAATTTTCCAATTTAAGCAATTGGAAAGAAGAAAAAATCAGGGCTTCAACGAGATTCGAACCCGTGACCTCCGCGAATACCGGTGCGATGCTCTACCAACTGAGCTATGAAGCCACACATTGGGAGCGAGGTCAATTAGTAGAGTTCATATCTTCCCGTGAGGAGTGAAATATTGTGAAGTTTATATGAAATAATTCATATATGAACTGCGGTTGTAGATGAAAGTGAAGAATGATCATCGCAGTTAATTTTCCAATTTGAGCAATTGGAAAGAAGAAGCCTGAAAAAATCAGGGCTTCAACGGGATTCGAATCCATGACCTCCGCAAATACTGGTGCGATGCCCTGATTTTTTCAGGCTACTTCTTTCAAATTGCTTAAATTGGAAAATTAACTGCGATGATCATTCTTCACTTTCATCTACAACCGCAGTTCATATATGAATTATTTCATATAAACTTCACAATAGTGTCTGTTTATAATTGGCAGAAGTTTAACTGTAATACTATCATTTCTTCTTGGCCAGTGTACAGTCACATAGAGCTTTACTATATCCTTCTCCCAGTTTTTCCTGCCTCTGCATGCTGATTTTACTGGTCTTGTTTTTAAACAGGGTTTATATTTCCTTTTTATGTTTTTCCAGCTGACATTTCTTGACATGATTATGTATGTCATCTTTAAAGAAGCACACCTGCCAGTTCACACCACACGATGGACAAGAGTCTTCCGGCCACTTTTTCTCGTCAATATCAGTGAAGGAAGACAAGTAAGATGTAACATTTTTTCTTTTCGAAGCTGAATGTTGATGGGTCATTGATTGGCTGTCCATTATGGAAAAAAGTTACACTATTGTGGGTGTGTGACAGATGTTGTTGATTGCTAGATATTCTCTTTCAGATTAGGAGAGCTGTGCGTAACATCAGAAAAACACTGCCAGAGATAGCAAATGTCCTTGTTCTTCTGTTACTCATGATTGCACTGTTCACATTACTTGGATCCAAACTTTTTGGAAAAAGGTACAAGTATGAGTGCTCAAAAATGATGCTATGTTCATATTTGTGAATGTGTTCTTGATTGAAACACTACTCTTACATTGTCTTTTTCTGCCGTGGAGTAATTATGGTTTGCCAGTGAACTGTTTGGGTGGGGTTAGCAATAATCCTGTGGGAGGCGTGGTGGCCTCGTGGTTAGTGCACCTGTCTCCGGATCAAGCAGTCCAGGTTCAAGCCCTGGCAGGGGGCATTGTGTTGATGTTCTTGGGCAGGACACTTAAGTCTCACAGTGCCTCTCTCCACCCAGTTGTATAAATGGGTATCAGTGAACGTAATGCTGGAGGTAACCCTGTGATGGACTAGCATCTTATCCAGTGAGGAAGTAGAAATACTCCTAGTCGATTCATATGCTACAGAAAGCAGGATAAGCTGTGGCCTGATGGGTCACTTGGCTCGTATGCAGACTTTACTTTTACCGATAGTCTAGTAGTTACTCTCTCAGGCTATATGCTATAGAATCTCAGAAGTTACCTCTTCAAATCACAAGGATTTGAATTGACTCTGCCTTTTGACTTACCTCTCTTGACGCTCTCAAGTACCAAAATGATCAAAGACAAGTATTGTGCTAGTCTATAATTTGCATGACAACTCCAACCAGTGGCTGCAAAGGAGACTGGCCGATGGTATTGCGCCAGCTTGAGACTGAGAGCAAACACTGCTACTAGGCCATAAAGAAAAGCAAAAATTTACAGTCCTTGTTACAATGTTATTAAAACCTATCTAGTGGCATCAACATGATAAACAAAAAATTGTTTTATTTGCAGAAATCTAAAAGACATTCATGGAAAACCATACTTTACCGACTATTTTGATGTCTATTTTCGATTGTATGTTTTGACAACTACAGCGAACAACCCAGATGTGATGTGAGTTGGATTTTAATTTGCTTTTTTTACTTCTAGTTTTGTTGTTATGTTTATTGATGTCAAGGAAATGTTGGTCTGTGAGATTCGTTGATGTAAATGTTATTGGATTTTATGGTTAAATAAGATTTGAAACTGTTCCATTCCAAAACACAGTAAAGCTTAGATTTCTCCCAAATTTTTTAAACGACGATATCCGTGATACTACTTCCTGAACAAAATTTTTTATTTATTTTGAATTCCTTGTACCAGGATGCCTGCTTATGACAACAATCCTTGGTCCAGCTTGTTCTTTGTCATTTTCATTGTTGTCTGCATGTACATATTTGTCAGCATCTTTCTTGCCGTTGTTTACAAGAATTACCGTAAGCATCTGAAGGTAAGTGTTCTACGATGCACGTACGTTAAGTGTCATATCTCAATATCCTAATATTATAAACACAAAAGACTGCAGGCTTGAAAACAGCGCATGCAGAGAGCTATCTTGGGTTAGCCTCTGCACGTTTTGCGGGCTTATGGAAGCGAAGCTTCTGTGCGCCTAAGGCTTTGCGAACGGAGCCCATTCCCAAGAAAACTTGTTAATCCATCGAGCTAAAAAACGGTTAGTTGTCACGTGATTGCTCGTACGTACGTACGCCTCTTGCACTGCGCGTATGCAAGCTGAATAAAAATAAAAGAGAGTCCTGACAGCTACACACTAAAAATAACTCTTTTGGCCTCCGATGGGTAAGTGATTAGCGTATGTAATAGGAGCTCCGCTTTTAGGCTTCGCCAAATCTACATATTACAAGTGTTCTAGAAAAATAAATTCCTATAACGTTCTCCCATGGAGTACAAGTTCAGTTTGTCAACTAGCGCTCAGCCCACGAACCCATGCACACAACACAATGGCCCGACATTTCTGCACCCATGGCCAGTTGCACGTTTTGAAGCTGCAGATATATCCGTATTATGATGATAACAACACCTGCTCGTTACTATCCGAGTTTCGCGAACATTAAACGAGTCAGGTTTTCACCCCGAAGTAGTTCAGTAAACCGGGGCTTGCACTGAGATTTCTTCACAGCTAGCAAAGCCGCCTTATCAACGTAATCCAATGATGCACGCTTATGGCCTTCAAAGGCATGACCCTCTCCCTTCCCTCCTCCCCCCCATCCCCCCCTCCATCCCCCCCCCAAGGCATTATGCTTTTAGCTATGTATGATGGAGTTAAGGTGCCTCTAGCAACTCTTGCGCTTGTTTCGTGCTTTCCAAACGCCTTACGGGCGTCACTAGTAGGTTGATGATGCTCGAATCAATTGTTACGGCGTTAATCTCTATGTGACTTTTACACAGAATGAAATCCGCGCGTCAGTTTACCGTAAACGCAGACAACTGAAGCAAGCGTTTGACGTGTTGAAAGTCTGGAGTAACGAGAAGTGGGTGATCACCCAGAACAGGTGGTTAATTCTAATGAAGGAGGTGTGTCCACATTGGAGTCCGGCCAGAGTTGCTCTGTCGTGGCAAGTTCTAGATGATGACAGTGACGGCAAGATAGGTATGACTGACTAGTGAATATATGAAAGATCATATAATTGAACTGCGGAGAAAGATCTGAAGACATGATTCATTGATCATCGCAGTTACACACACAACTTAAGCAGTTGTAAAATTAAAGCCTGAAAAATAAATTCAGGCTTGACCGAGATTCGAACCCGTGACCTCTGCGATACTAGTGCAGTGTTCTACTGACCAACTGAGCTATCAAGCCAGCTGGGAACTGGTCACGTTGTGAGTTTGTATTATACCTGTAGATGATGAAGAATGCAAGAGAATATTATGCAAGTGAATACATTCTTAGCTACAGACGAACCTCCCGTAAGAGACTACCCAAAATGTCAAACCTCGGTGGTCGCTTAAGGACGTTTGCGCGAAAATTTTCCAACATTGAATTTTTTTTTCTGAGACTTTTACCACTGTACGATGATGAGTTAGTTATGTCAGAAATGTGACAAGAATGGGGGGTCACCGACTTCGTTTTGGAGAGAACATGCTCGGAAGAACACCCTAAATCTTAAAAAAACGGGCTTCGTTAGCGAATAAGGCCACAGTGTCTGTAAGCCCAAAAATATTGCAATTAGATCTTTGAAGTGAAATTTTCTCTGCTAAATATTGTTTAAGTGGACCTATTAAGTGAATTTAGTCAACTGGTGAGGTTCCTTAGAGAACAAGTTCGCATTTAGCGACCATAATTTCACACGCCTTCCAGCCGCAAGATGGCAGGATTCGATGTCCCGTGGACAGAAATCGTGAATTTTTTTTTAACCTCCCACATTGATTTTTTGTTCATATTTTTGACAATGTGGAGATAATTGTAAATAAAATCTGTTTCTGGAAAGAAAAGTAGGGGTCACCGAACATCCAAGATCGTTAAATCCAGGCAAAGCTATAGCAATGGCCATCTGCCCTATCATTGTTCCTTTTAGTATTTAGCGCGCGCGCTCAATGCATGACGTGGCGTTTGAATTTGCGTGCGCAGTAAGGATGCGCAGAAACAATTAGCGCGAACGTCCTTAATTTACGAGAGGTGGTCGCTTACGAGAGTTTAGATCATATTGGGCCAACATTTTTCCTCATAAGAATACGGTAACTGCATAGACTTCCCCCATGCGTCAATGCCGATGCCGCTTACTTACTGTTCATTTGAAAAGTCAATTTCAAGAAAACAAAATTCGGTTTTTCCCATAGAGAAATCTCCGTTTCTTGTACTACCAGGAGTACGATAATGTTACAACACCTCATTATCCAATTTCAGTTTACGCTCTATTATCTGTCGAGTGGTCGCTTACGGGAGGTTAAAAACAAAAGGAAATTTCAAACTCATAGCTCTAAAAAGTGGTCGCGGTCGCTTACGAGAGGCGGGCGCTTACAAGGGTTCCAAATATAGGGATTTGACTGTAAAACTTTTGGTATTCTGGAAAGCTGGTCGCTCACCAGAGGTGGTCGCAACCGGAGTTCCGACTGTATGAAAATTGTATTTATGAAGGAAACCAGATCACTTAACTCTTTTTCATCTGTACGTGAAGTTTTGAGCTCATCTCGCCTACCTTAGTGTAAATGTACTAACGTTCTATCACGAATGCCGTGCTCTTATTGGCTACGCTACTCACTCTCTACAATAGTAACAATATGACGGTCACTTCTTTGCGTTTTCGAAATTCTGTGAAGAGGATTAAGATAAAGTTTTGAAAGATACGTAGATTTATACTTAAACAATTAGATTATTCGCTCTCAAATTGTATACGCGATAGCTGATGAGTCCGCAGATGGCTTGGGCTACGGGTTACCTGTCGTTTAACCCCTAAGTAGATTAGACCCAATAGGCCAGTTAGCCCCCAACCAGAAGTCGACTAGCCTCGATTCATGCTTAAAGAAGGAGAAGTAGACAGTGTTTTTAACCAGTCTGGTTGGGGGCTAATCGACTCCTGGTTAGGGGCTAAACGGTTATGGGCTAATTATCGACTTGAGGGCTAAACGACAGGTTACCGAGCTGCGCCCACATCAACTATCACTAGAAGAAAATATCGAACTCATAATCTAATTGTTATCTCAGTGAGAAACGGTATAGAACTTGTTTTGTCTTTTTGAACGTTCTAGGATCCGGCAGTCGAGAAAATACAAACTGCTAGCAGTCTGACGCAAATTAAAATCCCTTCCGAATCCAAAACATTATTTTGAAGGGCAAATTTCTTGTAATCCGACGGTACTTCCCTCGAAAATAGGCCCATTGAAAACGGTAGCTTACGCCGGGCCCAGCTCTCTTGAAGTATAGAGTACTCTAAGAGATTTTACTCGTAGGCTACAAAATGATTTTTCAATAACAAAGAAGCCCAGGGCTCATTAGAATTTTGTGGTATATTGGCAGTAACGGTTTAGGTTGTTTTTCTCTCTTGATTTGCAGGTAAAAAAGACTTCTTGATGGTAGCTGATGTTTTAAATGTGAAGGTGATTGAAGTGAAAGACCAAGTCAATCTATTTGAGAGATTTATTCCGAGGATCTACAATTCGCGTGTTAGTGTGAAGATTCGGCTTTGTGTGTGTCACAAGTAAGTTATACAAATGAGATGAACCTGCGGAAATTTGCGTTAAATTTTGTCACGACCGAGCGTGTTACACTCTAATACCCCATTCACAACAATTAAACTAGTTTAACTAAATCAGGTTTAAGTTTCTCCAATCTGATCTAGTTGTAGTCATTTTGAGAAAACAAAATTTCAAACCGGCTTGCTGACATTTTTTGTCCAGACAGGTTTCACCATCTTTATTCACTTAGCAGGTTTTTAGCTTGTTTTTAAAAGTTGTGAAATGTGTACGGTACGAGCAACTAATTTTTAACCTTGTTTAGTTCATGTTTAACTTGTTGGTATGAACGGGGTATAAGAAACAAGTTGACTTAACGTGGCTGGCAACAGTTTCCAGGGCTTCAGTTATATTTCGACGATCAATGCTACCACTCAAGTGATTTGGCAATATAGGTATCACATAAGCGCACAATCACGAATGAACAAGTTGTGATCATCTTCATGGCAGAATAGGTTACCATAGCAACGATCCAACCTGTTTAAACACATATAGAATTGTGACATAAAGATAAGCATATCAGTTAAGATACAACTGTCTGCAAAGTTTAAAAAACTTCTGTAGATAGAATTCAGAGCCATTACAAATATTTGAAAAACCCAGTATAACTACTGAAAAGTGCTGAAAACTGTTACCAGCTACCTTAATCTTTTGAGATTGTTGGGCTTTGAGTGAAAAAACTGTAAGCTTATATACTTGTGCTCTCGCATCGTCTCGACTAGAAAGAGCTGAGTAGACAGTGGGAAGGTAAACTGTTCTTTCGCTCTGTGCTACTCAGTCACTCTCCGCCCGCAAATTTTTGGAGGAAAATATTTTAAGTTATTTTAAGATTCAACGCGCGTTTGTTTTATTCTTTTGGTAGGTTTTTCGTGTATTTTTTCGACCTGGTCATTTTTGCCAATGCTATTTTTATCGCACTTGAGCGAAACGATGCAGAAGTTCTTTTTCTGGCGCTGTTTAACCTGGAGATTGTTCTCAAGTTGTATACATACGGCTTCAAGGAATTCTTTTCGCGTTACTGGAACATGTAAGTATTGTACTTTATAGTCAGTACATGTATGTATATCTTGGTATTCTTGTCTGCTTGATCTGTGTCTATACCTAATCGTACCTTTTCGGTATGTTTCGGCGGCATAACAGGCGTCTAAGTTCCGGCCATGGCTCGTATTGTGGCGAGACGCAGTCTGGCCAAAAGAACCATGGCAAGAACCAACGAATCTGATATTTATACCTAATCATACCTTGTTGGTACGCTTGCCGGGCAGGTTTGGTCGAGCCGTGGTTGAGCCAAAATAGCCATGGCGAGACCAAACTAGCCTGATACGCCGCCGAAGCGTACCAAAAAGGTACGATTGGGTATTTACCGTTCCCAATTTCGGCCAAATGAGCATGACATCGCAGCCATATCAGGTCAGTGACTTGATATCGACGGTTATCAACACAGTAGACACGGCTTCTGATTGGCTATTTGCAAATTTGGGCACGGTAAGCCAGCGAACCGTATACATCCAAAAAAAGGTTTGATTAGGTATCTATCATACCCGAATTCGGCCATAAGTCCGGCCATCAGTCAAGTCAGTGACTTGATCAATATTGCAGGATCAGGACGGCAAATACGGCATCTGATTAGCTAGTTGCAAATTTGTGTACGGTAATGGAGAATATTGCTCTCATTTGTCTTATGAGTGTATTGTTGAGAAAGATACATAAAAAATGTTAGCCATCTAATACTTTTTTGGGATATTTAAGACGCACAATAAGAGGACGTTAACTTTAGAGGAACTTAATTTTATGCCTGTGGAAGATGAACTACTCATGTGAAAAGTAAAATACGTCAACTGAGATCACATCGGGACCCACAAAGCACACAAAACAGTACACACGACAAAACGCACCACATCATTGCCCTTGGCCGGCATTGTTGCCGGCTTTAGTCAAGGTGGCAAATAATCAGAGAAATGAAGATCAAAACTCTCTCTTGATGATGTTAATGCCTAGTATGCGCTTTAGAGTTATTATATATCTGAGATGTATCTTAGTCGTCTTCTTCATTCATTTTTATTATGGACCCCGCTACTCAGTGTAAAAACATGCAAAAGAACTTGACCAAGATTCTCCAAATCTCTAATACCAATTGACAGCAAAGGTTTCTTTTTTGTTAACTATGCAAACTTTCCTTAATATTGTCACGTTTATTCTTCCAGATTTGATTTTCTAGTGATAACTGCAGCTACATTCGCCCTTATCATTGAGACTTCCTACGAATCCTGTAAGTACAAAATCTTGTTGTTTTGTGTGATGCCTCTTATTCGACTCTCGGTGGAGTCAATTAAATTGTTGTAATGTGAAAACAAAGCTTGAAATAATGGAGTTCTTAGGCCCCGTTCACACAACGTAGCGGGAGAAATTGGAAAACGGTGTTTTCACTCCGAAAACGCATCAAATGTTTTCCGTCCACACGACGCCGGAGAAATTTGAAAACGCAGCCATCACCGTCATCACCGGCGACAGAAAAGCTTGAATGCGCTCTTGAGGATGATTATCAAGGCGTCATCGCTTTGGAAAACCTCCGTTTTCAAGATTATGTTTTCCGTCCACACTAAAACAGAGGGCCAGCATTTTCAAATTCCTCCGGTTTGAAGAGCGTTCCCGAAAAGCTCCGTTTTTGGTCCGGATTAGTGTGGACGGTAGGCCTAACCGTAGAAATAAGGCTGCGTTTTTAAATCTCTCCGGTTTAATGTGTGCGGGGCCTTAAAGTTTAATGTACATTTACTAAGCTGTAAAAACACCACACATACTATGACAAACATTTTAAAGTGGCTGCGATTGGAGTAGATTGAGGCAGATTTCGAGGAGACGAACTTGACAAAAAACGAAGAGGAAATGTGTTATCCTGACTTTCGCTTACACATATCTGAAAACCGCAGAGTCAGTTGATCATTTCTGTGTACATTTGTTAAAAAGATTTTTGAACAATTGATTTCTAGATCATATTTATTAAACAGCTGTCTTCTGTTTCCTTCCGTTTAGTACAGTCGAGTCAGAGTGTATTAGATTTTCTGATGGTTCTTCGAGTTCTTCGATTAGTGAAGATCATGGGCCAAATCAAACGGTCAGTACAGTTACACCATGGAGTGCTTTCCATTCAACCCAAAATTCCGGACCTTCCGAGACACGGGCAAATAATACGGAAATTTCCTTGGAAAGTTTCGGGAAAATCCGAGAACTGTTAAATTTCCGAATTTCGAACCATTCAACCGATAATTCAAATGGAAGTCAAATGAAACAGAAATTCTCGGTAATAAATTATCGTAAATTTGGGGAAAGCGCACGAGGTTGCCCTCTTTTCCGGAAATTATACAAAATGCTGTTCCATGCGCCACTAGAAATTTCCGGAAATGCAAACAGGAAATTTTGGTCAAATGGAAAGCGCCCGTGCCTATTATAACGGTGTGTTAGTGTTTTCAATGATTAATTTTGAGTTACTGAAAAAAAAAAACTCTCGACTCTAATTCTCATATAGAGTCTCGAAAATCCGTGGGGAAGAACGCAAAGAAGAAGGCAATTGAACACAATTTAGCGGTCGTGTGCGTGTGATGGTGGTACGCCCGCGCTACTTACGGCCGCGGCATCGAACGCGCCGCTCACACGTCACGCTCACAGTCATGCTGGCATGCTTACTTGTTTTGCGTTCTTCACCACGGATTTTCGAGGAAAAGAGAGACTGCTCGCAGTCTAATTCTGATAGGGCATCAAATACGATTGGTTAAGTGGGTTAGCTTTAATTCATGATTCCCTATCGAAAGAGATATTCTGTAAATCGTCCGCGGCGTAGCCGTTGCCACTTTGAGTCGTTTAAATAAATTACGTTCTGTTACTTCTCTTTTTCTTTATGAAACAAGTGCGAAATTTGGTTACCACGCTTTTCTATCGTGTAATTTAGGTAGAGGGTAAGGTTTAGTTTAGTAAGGCGAAGGGAGAGGCATTGTACCATTGTGCTATAGCGACCCATGGGAGCTAAGGTCATGTAGGGGTTAGTATATGGCGTATTGTTTAACGTAACAGTTGCGTTTATTCTTTTAGATTTCAAGTCATTATCGGAACTGTCATGCAGATTGGTCCAGCAATGAGCACTTACGGTGCTATTATGTTTGTAAGTTTTGTCTTTCCTGAAGTCTTTGCTGTGTTGTTCGGATATTTAGTGCGTAGTTTAACTTAACGTTGTTCTTCTTGGCTTGAAACAGAGAGCCAAGGTCTTTTGAGTGTTTCTGATTGGTCTTTAATTTCGCGCGAAAATTTAACACCAAACATTGCTACAACCAATCAGAGACGGATTTTGTAGAGCTACGTCATCAGTGCGGAATGTTTCAGGTCCAGTCTCAAACGTTCAAGGGGAAATGCTTTGGCTCCCTAAGAGCGACTTTTTTGTGAGTGTCACGGAATTTTGCCAAATTTAGACATAAGAAAATGGCTACCAAATTAAGTGTAAAATAAAAATAACCACTTAAAACTTTACAGGAACATTTCAATAAAACAATAACGTGACAACAAATAAGGTACGGGTGGACTGAAATTTAAGAAGATTATCACGGATTGCGATATGGGTTTTTGAAAAACTGCCTGGCTGGTTTTCAAAGTTAATCTTGTTTGTTTGTCGCCTTTAATTATTACGCATGGAAAACATATTTATTTGTAATGAGGCTGTAATGTAGAAAGTGAGTCTGTTCTGATCTCTGCAAATTTTTCATTTCCACCCGGAAACCGCGGAAAAAATACGCCAATTAAATTTTACCGAAGTGTGAAGTTAGGCAGTTCAGATTTCTTGGAAAAATTGTCAATCTTTTTCACATTGTTGGGGCCTGTTCACCAGACTCCTTCCCGCCGGATCGCTTCGCCGGGGGACTGGCTCTTCGCCTCTCGCGAGTGTCAGACTCAAAGCAGTCAAAGGTGTGATTGTTCCCCCGGGGAGGGGACTCACGTATAAAAGTACGGGGGTGCTTATCGTACCTTTTAGGGGTTAAAAACGCGGTTTTGGTACCCCTAATGGTGTTCAGTCTCAAAAGGGTCCCAGCGGGAGCTTTTGTGGTGCCATTTAGGGTATTGATTTCAAATAATATGACAGGAGATAATGTGTTGTTTTTATTTTTACCTCTTAGAGGTGAAAAACATTTCAAGCCACGCCCGCAAAACAGGGTCTTGGTACATATACCTCTTAGGAGTTCTTTTCAAAATTTCCGACGAACATCTCCGCCCTTTTTGTATGGGACCCCTGGGGTCTGCTCGCACTGTAAGACTAAACAAACTATTCGGCTTTGTCATAGTGGATTGTACTGGAGGTCAGACTTTTTCTTGGCTATAAATCCTGCTTAAATTCACTTTTTTCGTTTATTTTTGTTCCTTCTTTTGCATTATATTTTAGGTATTGTACTATATTTACGCCATCATGGGAATGGAGCTGTTTGGTAATTTAATCAAGACCGAGGGAAGTTACCCGTCCACAAACAGTAACGTGAGCGATGGAGGAAATCTAACAGCCACAGCGTTTTGTGGGAACATTAAGCTAAAAGATTCGGACTTCTATGCTGATCGCTACTGTAATAACAACTTTAATAACATCATGAGATCGTTTAAGGTGTTATTTGACTTGATGGTTGTAAATCAATGGCATAGTATCCTTTAAATTTGAAATAGATGTATCTACTTTTACAGTGGTCTAATAACGCAGGATCTGATAACGTACGAGTCCAAATCTCCAGCTGTTATTTCCCTAGCTAGCAAGGTATCCAGAATAGTTTATCAAGGAGGTTATAATATTTTGAGGCGTGTCATGCGCTCTCCCTCCCTCCCCCCCTCCCCTACGTCTTCCCTCAAGTCCCAATTGGAGAGCTTAAGCAAACGACGACGGCAACGTTAACGAGGACGTCACCAAACAAAAGGTTTAATGAGAAGAACAGTATCCGTGCAGGTGCGTTATAATTCTTGGTACATTTCTTAGCCGTCCTCTGCACAACAACAACTTAAAATGACCACGTTCTGCGTGTTTTGGAGAACATTTTTCGTATTTTCATTTGGAATTGAACGCTGGCGTTACATATTTAGCTTGAGCAAGTTTTGAGAGCAATAGACGCAGTGAAAAGATCTACTTAAATGAGAAATTCTAAGGTAAAGTGGAAATTCATTTTTTACTTGGCGTTGTCCTCGAGACCGCCGTCGTTATTGCTTAAGCTCTCTAATTTCACATCAATCAACCTCATCCTCTCGACTAAGTAGATAACTTTTATTTATACTTCAAGGTTTATTGTCTTTGGCTTTAACACCTATTCAGTCATTACTCAAGGCTATGTTCGGGTCACAAACAAGTTTGCCAGGCTCTACTTTCTCTCATTTCATCTCCTCTGTGTTATTGTGGTTCTAAAGTAAGTACATTTCTTTTTGTGTCATTTACCATCCATTTATTCCAAGCAAGTTATAGCTGGTGTTGTTTCCACTCGCCCAAGCTTTTTACTGGCCTTTGATAACCATACTTTGCCCAATCAGAATCAGAGATTCATTTGTTCAATGTACTTGTTTAGTTGTATATGTTTACTAGTTATAGTGTTTTTTTTTCTCGTGAGCTAAATCTTCAAGGCTTCTTCTCGTCGCTACAGACTCCACACTGAGTTAACCTTCTTCTCTCTGTCTATCTCGTTCTCTTTCAGCATATTTGTAGCGTTCATTTTAGAAGCCTTTATGCTGGAGTATTCTTTCACGCATGGAAAGATAGAGACAGTAATCAGCAAGAAAATAGAAGAGAAAGGCATCGGTGTAGGAATGTGAGTTTCTCAAACTTAATAATAATTCATAAATAAAGGAAATCATACAACCGTGATTACTTCTCCGTTTTCCCCTGTTGTTAGCTTCGATTGAGACAGTGTTTTACCAAATTTCCCAACACTTCGATGGTCGTCGGAAATGTGATAAAACACAATCTCTCAAGTTTGACATAATAAACAATGCACACATTGATATATTACGAGAAAAACTGCTCCAGAAAATGTCGTCATCAATTTGTTGATTGTCTTGCCGAGGCAACTCCAGCTCCAGGTCTGTTCCTCCCCGCGTTAAATTCCTTTGCGGCTGTTTATTGTACCACTACCCCCCCCCCCCTTTTTCCAAAAAAAAAGCTACGCAAATATTCCGCCCATGCTGCCTCGTTTTCAAAATGAGCTTCGATAGATTGAAATTCTGCGTTAAAGGTTTAGACCACCCAAGCCATCTAAGTTGAACAAATTCATGGGTATTAGTTTATTTTCTTTTTGTTCTCTAGGCCTCACTAACAATAATTTTATGGTAGCCTTTTACTACGATTATTAGTTTAGTAAGGCGCGACGGAGGTTTCGCGATAGTCTGCGAGCAGGCTCACGTTGGGGCACAACTGCGAGGGGCGTAGCCGTGAGCGCGGAATCGAGCGGCGTTGCCACGGGCAACTTTCCTCGTTTCCAGTGGTAACAATATCGTCGCCGCCTCCAATTCCGCGCGCTTTGCTGCTAATGACGTCAAAGGCCGACATTTTGCCACTGGAAACGGAACCAGTTGCCCGTGACAACAACGCAAGTTGAACATTAAAACCTGGTTACCAAACTTCCGTCGCGCCTTACTCAACTGATAATCGTATTAAATGAAAAGCCCCTATACCGCAGTACACCCATTATATTTCAAGGTGTCCTGTAAGAGAAAGAGCAGCGTCTTTGCTGTCCACCGATGACGTCAGCGAAGCAGTGGGCAACGGTGGGTTTACCTCCGTGGAACATCTTGCGATGGACACTGGTTTAAGATTCAAGATGCCGAAACAACAGAAGAAAAACGCTGATGTCCTACTGCAGGAAATGTTCGAGGATGAACTAGAAGAGGATGACATTGGACCCAAAGATTTAGACGACTTAGATGAACTGGAAGAAGAAGAGCTTATAAATGAACGATCCGGAAGAAAACTTACTTTCCTCACTGTTGACGCAAATTGACGTGCTCTTCCAGTCGCACCGGTCATGAAGCCTGACTTCTATTTCCGGTCGCCATATTTTCTTTTAAGCATAGTTAATAGAGGGGAATGGTTATGAAACCCGACAAAGTTCTTTGTTGTGGTATGTTTTTGTTCGCATTTTTGGCCTTGACCGTGCACAAAACTCAATAGTTGTTTACTACTGACTGGGGAACTAACCAATGGAAAAGTTTCGGTAACTTAATTCATTCATGGTGTATGAGCGCGAAACAAAAGATTGTGTATTGTCGTGGACTTTCCAACACTAATCTTGGCATCTTTGTTCGCCCCATGTCGAGCTTCATAATCATTCCCCTCTATGGTGTGCAGCGTGTAGAATTTTCTTCACAATCATGTGATCTTTTCATACAAAATGGATTTATTGGATGAAATATGTAAGGCTTTCGTTTCTTCAAGGCCATTGATGTCAAATAATAAATATTTTTTATGGTGGACTTTAATTTTTCAAAATAATGAAGATTTGTGTTGAAAAAAAGTGTTTCCTGATGGCAAAGCCGTACAAATCCTCTAAGGTTTCAAACTTCCAAGCCACCATGGAAAATATCAGATAGCCATCAATGGTCTGAAAATGAGCAATGTTTGTTCCTTTTGTCATTCTCTTTCCATTTTCTAAATATCCATTTCGTTTCACGTCATTTCACGGCTGTGTTATACAATTGATAAGGTCACTTTACAGTGTTTTGGAAAGGCCCTGTTCGTGGACCATATTATTTAGGGTATTATGAAAGCAACTGAATTGGAGCAGCTTTCACTTGAGTGTCCAAAGCAATTCGCTAATTTGCTTTGGTTCTGCGTTACCGCGCTAAGCGATTGGCTTAAAAACTTCGCGTCGCTTTGTCATCCAATCAGGCCCCAGTTATTCGAAGGCTGGATAATGCTATCCACCGGATAAATCGCTATCCAGTCGATAAGTGTTAACAAAACAAGCTATGCTATCCACTGAATAGCGATTTATCCGGTAGGTAGCGTTAACCACCTTTCGAACAACCGGGGCCAGAAGTGCAACCAAACCGCACAGTAACTCGCTTGCACACGTTTCCTGTGCTTCGTTTTGATTGGTTTACTAGATTGTCTGTGACCTTTGTGGTTGGCCAGACTGATAACTTTGGTTTTGGTTTTGACACTCCATTGAAAGACGCCCCATCAGCTTAAAGCAAGAACATTTTTGATCGAGAATAATCGAGTTGGAAGATTTTTTAACAAAGTAATTGAGATAACTAAAATAAATATTTTTACTCTAAAAGCTTATGACAAAATTTAATCAGAAAATATTTTACAGAAAACTATGAAGATGAATTAAGATATGTAAATTTACCAAAGAGGTAATTCTCTTGAGCTCTGTAATGTAATTTTTATGGGAATCAGATTACATAAACAGTTTAATTTTGGAATTATAAAGTCTTTTTTTGGTGAAATTCGTATTTTAGGAGTTGATCCAGCAATGTTTAAGTTTAACAAATACCGCCGCTTATTTCAAGCCAGCTCGAAGTATTATACGGCTAGCTCCGTGCGCGGCCAAGGTGAACCAAATACTCCGCTTTGATGGGCTACTCAAGCGGGCAAGATGGAGTTATCTTGCCTCCTCGGGATTGCCAGGTGTTTTCCCTGGAAAAAGGTGACACTTATGCCATAGAATAATTCCGTTATTGTCCAAGCTTCTTTGGCCAGGGTAGCTTTTGGCCTCGTTCTGGTTTTGCGTGTTTATGGATCTTAAAATGAGTAGCGTTTATATTTTTTGCGTTCTAATGTTATGGCAAACTGGTCGTAAAGAGGCGGTGAGATGCGTAGTAGAAAAACTAGATTAGGCGAAATTGCTCAGAATTCAATTTGTGGTGGGCCATTCAATCCGACAGTGCCTCATTCATTTCGAAACTGTTGAATGTAGATCATTCAATTCAAGAAGCTAAGAGAAGAGTCATGGTAACTGTGAGCCATTCATTTAGGGATGCTCTATTCGGATCGGTAGTAAGCAATAAAGTTCGAAAATGTGCCACTCCACTAACGGTGAGTTACACAGTTTGGTAGGCCTCTCATTTTGAATGTGATTCTTTCGTTAGGGTAATGCATCATTGTTAATTTTGACATCATGCTAATGAAAACCAGAGATCATGTATTACAGTTAACACTCATAAAGTGATTTGTTATAAAAGCAAAACAAATGGGTCAAACCGGTGGAAAACAAATTATCATTTTATTGACAAACGACGTGCAACAGCAGTCAACATTTCGCGGGTAACAATGAATTGTTTCCCGTTTAACGTCATAGTTTACGCAATGTTGCCCGCTCATGGCATCTGGCGTGAAACAGTTTCATTGTTAGATGTCATGTGACCATCAACTAGCCAGTGAATGGGCGCGCGCGGGAAAAACGCCAGCTATGTAACAAAGTCCTTTGTCAGTATTCAACATTTAGGTTTCAACAGGAGCCATAATCGGGGATGGAGACCGTAAGTCTCGGGATTCGCGCGCACCTATGATATGGGACAATTTTTCTATTTTTAGAACAAATTGCGCCATCCTGATGTCATATATCCGCGCGGATTCACGCACATGTCGGGGGCTCTCGCGTGGATGTTGTCACGTTGCGTGATCAAATGGTGAGAGTTGAGAGATTCTCTTGCGTATTTTTCACAGCGATGGCAGGGAATAAGGCAGGGAATACGAACCAGGGCGCTTATATGTAGTTTTATGCTCTGAGCTAACGGAAAAGGTGGGTTTTTCAGGGTCGAAAACAAGACTTCAATCTCTCGCTGGGAATGAATAATATGATCTGCTCACGCTAGTTGTAAGCTTACGCGTATGTTTTTGCGTTTGTTCTGACTTAAGAATATAGCAAGAAAACTCTCTACTCTGGTATCGAGTTAATTTGTGAGTTTCTCA
This sequence comes from Orbicella franksi, assembly GCF_964199315.1. NCBI lineage: Eukaryota > Metazoa > Cnidaria > Anthozoa > Scleractinia > Merulinidae > Orbicella > Orbicella franksi. The sequence goes on along the minus strand of NC_138148.1, from coordinate 3,344,596 downwards.
AACAATGGCTCATCATAACCAAAACCTGTTTTGATGGTTTCTTATTGTTTCTGCTTGTTTGGTGAGTTTGCAAAAGTTTTTGAAAGGAAAGTCTGACGCGTACAATTAGCTCATTTGCATAGTGCATGCAGCTCGTGCACTTTCAAGTCCGAGTCGGTGTTTTCAATTGTCAACAAATCTTGACAAAGATTTCATTCGTTATCTTTTGTGCTGAGACGCTGCAACAAATTTCACGAACGCAAAAAAAGGCTACTAACATCATGTGTGTTTCTTCAACATAAGCATAGTGAAGTTTTACACTGCGAAAATGAAATTAGACAAGGAGTTTTGATAGCTCGATCAACAAAATCGAAATCGTTATTCCAAGTTGATTAAAGAAAGCGTCATAGTAACTTTGCTGATTATTTCTGCTTTATTCACATATTTTCAGCTTAGCTCTTAATATGTTATCAATTTTAAACATATTTAAAAACTATAGAGTTATTGTTTGAGTTCGATGTACGCTTTCACACGAAAGTGCGGCGGAAGTACAATTTGTCATGTTTACTGACTTTACAAAACACGCATCGGCGGGCGTTCTCATTCATCGACAACAGAGAATTTACTGGGTTTTTACAAGAATAAAACTGAGCAGTATCTACGGACGTGAAGTCATTGGGCCTTGATGAAACATCAAGCGTTGCTTACAATAGACCATTTTACAGTTGTCTGCTCAGTGACCTGGCCTTTGTATGGCAGCGAGGCTAGAGTTGACCTTGTTTTGATACAGACCTCACTGCTTTTGTCATGTAAATGCACCTAGTTAGCATCAGAACAACTTGTTTTACACAACAAAAGCAGTGAGGTCTGTATCAAAACAAGGTCAACTCTAGCCTCGCTGCCATACAAAGGCCAGGTCACTGAGCAGACAACTGTAAAATGGTGTATTCAAGCGAAACTCAAACTAGCAATTATTTTGCTCTACTTTTCGGTCGCGATAGACTGACAAATTCCTCGCAAGCGTGTGGCAAGAGGAGCTAGGAAACTCTGAAGTCCTGAAGCTCTGCCTTATCTAAATATATCAAGCTAGTGTTTTGCTGTGTAATGGAAAAGCTGTTAATCTTCAACATATGTGAAATTTAAAGTGGAGTAATGTACAGCTCATGTAAAAGAAACATTCGTCGGAACACAACTTGGTCAGCGATATATGTAAGCTTACAGCGGAACATACCTAAACTCGACACTGTCTTATACTTCACTCAAACTGGAGCAGCTTACGACGAAAATACTTAAGCAAAATTCCAACAGACGTAAACGCGTTGAGTTGTGGGCCAAAAACATGAAAAATTTCGGGAATTTCGGACGCCATTTCCCTTGCGCGACATCCGCAAAAATCTTCGCAGCATGTACGCGCGTGTGCCTCAGGCGATGGCGCAATTTGTTCTAAAAATAGAATTATTGTCCCATATCATGGGGACAACCCCAATACTAGAAATGGCGCGCGCTTACGGTCTCCGTCCCCGATTATGGCTCCTGGTTTCAATACATTTCTTATGGCATTAGCTGGGAAGTTATCTTTTTCCGACGGATGTTTTATCACTCGAAAGTAGCTTTACATTGCAACTCTTTCGTTTACATTTCCAAAAGTGACTGGCTTCCACAGATATCAGAACAGTAGTATGAGCGAACAAACTAAACCCTCGGACATACAAGGCGAGGGGTGGAGGGGTGGATACCCCCCATATGGTTTTTTCAAATTTTTGAAAAGACGATTTACTCTAAATGTTACAAGTAGAACGTGAGGGACTGGGCCCAGCCCCAGGTCACTTATTATTATGGGATCGAAAATCCCACGCGTTGGCGAGAATAAAAACGAAAACGAGGATCGATGAGAAAACGTGTTGTCATTGCAGTTTTGTAGTAGTTCCTGTGCGAGATTGAGTAGAGTGTAACATTTGGTGACCCCGACGTGACAAAGAAACCACCGAAATGTCTATAGAAGTCGTCGAAGAGATTCAGATAGAGGTGAGAACAGCAATTTGTCAGCTTAGCGAAGCGAGTCTTCGAGAAATCTGTGCGGGGCTACATATCGAAGTTAAAGAGACGGATACAGGACGCCTGGCGTTAATACAAATCCTAACGAAATATTTAGACGCCGAAGAACTCGGAACTGAAGCACTAACGAATCTCAGAGAAACAATTAAAGAAAAGAAACCGGCAACGAAGGACGCGAAGAGTGAACAAGAGGGTGGTGTGAAAACCGAACATGTGGATCAGAAGTCTGCTGTCAAGTCAAGCACAAATGCAGTTACGCCTAAAGAAACCACAGCGATTCCACCGTTCAGGAAGGAATTTAAAATATCGGGACAGATTGGAGATTCACGTCAGAAAGATCGCTTGAGCTTTACCAGTCTTGCTCACCAAATTAACGCTGGATTGAAACGGGGCTATAAAGAAGAAGAAATTGTCGAGGCTGTTATTCGAGCTATCAATCCAGGCCTTAGATTGAGGAGCTACTTGGAAGGTAAGCCCGATCTAGATCTTGCCAGATTACGTAAAATACTCCGGTCACATTACCAAGAAAGGGGGGCTACGGAAATGTATCAGCTGCTCAGTTCGGCAGTACAGGAAGCTGGGGAGACCCCTCAGGACTTTCTTGTTCGCCTCCTTGATCTAAAGCAGAAAGTACTGTTTGCATCTCAAGAAGCAGGATCTGATTTGAAGTATGACCCAAAGCTGGTACAGTGCATGTTTCTGCATTCATTATTAACTGGGTTACGGAATGATAACATTAAAATGGAGATAAAACCATGCCTGCAAAACACCCAAGTGGAAGATGAAGAACTTTTTGAGAAATTGAATGCAGCAGTTAGTAATGAAACAGAAAGAATGCAGAAGCTTGGTTCCCGTCATGACCAGCTCACAAACCGAACCCCCACACAGCTTGTAGCTCAATTGGCCACCCATGATGACAGCCATGCCTCAGTTGAAGGTAAAACCCCAGAAAAGCCACCAAAAGTTAACCTTCTTACTGAAGTTAGAGAGTTGAAAGCGGAATTGGCTGCTATCCGGGAGGGCATGGAACAACAAAGCCGCGCTAGCCCTCACCCACAGTACAACCCTGTAGAGCAAGGGAGGGTTCGCCCTAGAGGGTGCTGGAATTGTGAAAGACAAGGAAGGGGTTTCCGTTGCAACCATTGTTTCAACTGTGGTGATGTCGGCCACTTCAGTTACCAATGCCTAAGGTCAAGCCGAAGGGGCTATAACTCAGCAAGCCCCCAGGGAAACAGACAAGGGTTGCCCCCACGGGACAAGGAGCAGCCCCCCCGATTCATGAGCAGTCCCAACAATGCATGAACTGTGGAAAGAGGGAGGATTGGGCACATCAATACTTGCGGTGTTCACAGTGCCATACTAGCCACTATTGTTCAAAAGTTTGTCAAAGGGAACATTGGGAGAAGCATAAGAAACTATGTCAAGCCATTAGCGAAGTTGAACTGAGGGAAAGAGCAAGTGTTGAAACATTGAAAACGTCGTTCAGTTCCCACCTAACCCCGAGACAACGCTCTAAACTCACCAAATTAGTGGGAAGAAAATGTGTGGTTTCCTGCTTGATTCAAGGGGAAAAGGTGGATGCCCTGTGGGATACCGGAGCTCAAGTTTGTGTTGTGTCCAAACATTGGAAAGAAATTAACCTACCAAACGAGCCAGTAAGAGACATAAGCGAGTTATTGGGGGAAGATGGATTAAATCTCCAGGCCGTGAACGGTACAAAAATCGCATATGATGGCTGGATTGAGGTGGAGTTCCAGTTGGTTGGGGAGGACGGGTACTCGGAGCCATTGACAGTACCCATACTAATAGGAAGTGAAGATAATCAGGAGTATCCCATCATCGGCTTTAATGTCATTGAAGAGGTCATTAAGAGGAGTAGTAGCCCCAACACAACCAGCCTATTGCCCCGAATAGTGAATGACTCGTTCCCATCTGTGAAAGAGGGCGAAGCAAGAGCGCTGGTTAATTTCATCCAAAGTATGGATGATGAAGCTGACACCGGTATGCTCAGAGTCGGCAGACAAGACATACGTGTTCCACCAGGAGAGACTGTGAGAGTCAAATGTCAGGTACACTTTGGACTACTAGAAGAAGATTTGCCTGTTGTGTTTGAGCCCAAAGAGGAAGGGGCGTGGCCTGAGGGGCTAGAAGTTCAGGGCTGTCTCCACCGAATCTCCCCGAGGTCTTCGAGCCGAATGTATGTTCCAGTATGCAACAACACCGAACGAGAGATGACCTTACGTAGGCGGACAGAACTGGGCACTATACAGTTAGTGCAGTCCGTCACGCCACTGCCAGTCGAAGCTGAACAGAAACAAGAGAAAGAGGAAGGTGAAACTTGGAGTGAGGCAACCAGTTGTGAGCGGGAGCCAAGTCAGCCCGAACAAAGTAAAGCAGAGTGGACTCCCCCAGTTGACTTGAGCCATTTGTCAAGTGAGCAACGGGTGATTGTCAAGGAGATGTTGAGGGAAGAATCCGGGGCCTTCGCTATAGATGATGGTGACATTGGATGTGCCGAACATTTGAAATTGGAAATCAACCTGAGAGATGACGTCCCAGTACAAAAAACATACAATTCAATTCCAAAGCCCTTGTACGAAGAGGTAAAGTCACACTTGCAGGATATGATCAATCGTGGTTGGATAAGCAACTCAAAGTCACCCTACTCTTCCCCAGTGGTGTGTGTGAGAAAAAAAGATGGCAGTCTGAGACTATGTGTTGACTATAGGCAGTTAAACAGCAAAACTGAGGATGACCGCCAGCCCATCCCTCGCATCCAAGACATCCTGAATAGTCTCAGTGGGAACACTTACTTTTCAGTGTTAGACCAAGGAAAGGCATATCATCAAGGATTCGTAGCAGAAGAACACCGACATCTAACAGCGTTCATCACCCCCTGGGGTTTATACCAGTGGAACCGGATTCCTTTTGGCCTTAAAAATGCACCGGCAGCTTACCAGAGGTACATGGAGAAATGCCTAGAAGGTCTCCGCGATGAAATATGTATTCCATATCTTGATGATGTCCTGGTGTACAGTAGGACATTTTCTGAGCATGTAGACAATGTGCGAAAGGTACTTAAACGTTTGCAGGAGTATGGTATCAAGCTGAAGCCAAAGAAATGTGAGTTGTTCAAGCCCCGTGTTCGTTACTTAGGCAAAATAGTCTCAGCAGATGGCTACACGATGGACTCAGCAGACGTTGCAGCAGTGGCAGCCCTTAAGGAAACTAAACCAAGAACTGTTGGTGAATTGCGCAAACTCCTGGGTTTCATAAGCTATTACCGCCAATATATTCGCGACTTCTCCAGATTAGCCAAACCCCTTTATGACCTACTTTCAGTTAAAGAATGCAGTGACCAGCCCAGCAGAGCTAAAGGACAGAAACAGCACCCCAAGTGGAAGTTGCCGACATCGAAAGGACAATCGTCATCAAATCACAAAATCCCGTGGAATGAAAGACACCAAGAGCGATTAAACTTCCTAATTGAACTTCTTATGCAGCCAGGGGTAATGGCTTACCCTGACTTTGAACGACCATTTGTACTGCACACGGATGCCTCAAGCGAAGGACTTGGGGCGGTGCTCTACCAAGAACAAGGGGGGAAATTGAGAGTTGTTGGCTATGGCTCAAGGACATTGACGCCCGCGGAACGGAACTACCACTTGCACTCAGGAAAGTTAGAATTCTTGGCACTAAAGTGGGCAATTACTGACAAATTCAGGGATTACTTATTCTATGCTCCATCCTTCGCTGTTTTCACTGACAATAACCCGTTAACGTATGTGATGTCATCAGCAAAGTTGAATGCCACGGGGCATCGGTGGGTGGCCGAGTTAGCGGATTATAACTTTACAATCAAGTACCGACCGGGCAAGACTAATGTTGACGCGGATGTTCTGTCAAGAATCCCATTGGACATAGACAAGTATATGAGCGATTGTACAGAGGAAGTACCCAAAGATGTCCTTGAAGCAACCGTGGAAGCAGTTAGGGAACAGGCAAAAGGCACAATCCCATGGGTTACGGCAATTGCCGCAGACTTGACAACTCCTGAACCGACATTAAAGGATCTGAATCTAAAACCCTTCAGCCCTAGTGAAATCAAGGAGGCACAGTACTCGGATAGTGCTATATGCCGCGTGCTTCACTACAAGACACACGGGATCAAACCGGGTGGTGGCCAACTGAAGAATGAACCCCATGGAGTTACCAACCTTATGAGAGAATGGAAGAAACTGGAAGTTGATGAACATGGTATCCTGCGACGAAGAACAAGCTCTAAGATACAATTAGTTCTGCCACACAACTTCATCCCAGTGGTACTTAAAGAACTACACACAGAGATGGGACACCTTGGAGTGGAGAGAGTCGCAGAACTTGCAAGGTCCCGCTTCTACTGGCCACATATGTACCGTGACATAGAGTATTTTGTGACACAACGTTGCAGATGCATCAAACAGAAGAAACCAAACACAGTCACGAAAGCACCTATGATGCACCTGATGACATCAGCACCCTTTGAAGTAGTTTCCATTGATTTTCTGCATCTGGACAAGAGCAAAGGTGGATATGAATATGTACTGCTGATTGTTGATAACTTTACCAAATATGCCCAAGCCTATGCAACGCGCAACAAGACGGCCCGTACTGCTGCTGAGAAGATCTACAATGAGTTTATCCCAAGGTTCGGTTTCCCAGCACGAATACATCACGACCAAGGTGGTGAGTTTGAAAACAAATTGTTCCACAACCTAGAACGCCTCAGTGGAGTTGCCAGCTCGCGAACCACTCCATACCACCCACAGGGCAATGGCCAGGTAGAACGCATGAACCGAACGTTACTCTCGATGCTAAGGACCCTCCCGGGGGAAAAGAAATCGAACTGGAAAGATTCCTTAAACAAGCTTATACATGCGTACAACTGCACAAGACACGAAACGACTGGGTTCTCGCCATTTTACCTGATGTTTGGCCGTTCCCCACGATTACCAGTTGATTTGCTGTTTGACCTAGACAACGACCTTCAACAGGGTGATTACCAGGACTATGTAAAGACGTGGCAAGCAGATATGAGACGGGCCTACGACCTAGCATCTAGGAACACCCAGAAATCGTCAGCCAGGAGTAAAGTGTATTACGACAAGAAGGCTTCCGCAGCAGTCCTACTCCCCGGCGACCGCGTACTTGTTAGAAACCTTTCAGAAAGGGGAGGACCTGGAAAGCTCCGTTCACACTGGGAAGAGCAAATTTATGTAGTTGAGGAACGCATATCTGATAGTCCAGTCTATCGAGTAAAGCCAGAACTTGGCCGTGGGAAACAACGAGTGTTACACCGTAACTTGCTACTTCCTTGTGATGCTTTACCACTGCCTAAACCAACGAGAGCATCATCCAAGACCACCCAACTAAGACCTAGAGTGCCACCTCAGCCTGAAGACATTGGAGAGAGTTCCGATGATGAGTATGAGATGAACACACTGTCCTCTCCAGTCACCCATGAAATAGCCTTTCCGGCGGAAGTAGACACCCCTCCTATGGACCCACAGGACCACTGTGATAATGAAGATTGTGCCACTATGTCAGATACCAGGGACCAACCTGACCCACAAGTGGACACTGGTGACTCATCAGTGCCAAATTCATCCGTCCTAGATGTGACTGATATGGCCCCTGAGGAAAGTGACAATTCAGATTCAGAGGAACACCTAGAGGGAGCTACCCGACCTAGAAGGGAGAGACGACCCCCTCGGATTCTGACTTACAGTCAGATGGGGGTACCCGAGTACCAACGTTTAAACCCAGTAGTAAACGCAATTCAATGCCCTCAGGTGATACTTCCCTACCAAGTCATGGCCAACTGGCTTGTACCTCACTGCCGGTGTGTTCACTGCACCCCGCACATCCCATTCATTCCACAGCTGCAGTATATACCACAGCCCATATGGACAAACCAGTAATGAACACTCCTGAAGTCACAACTGATTACTCCGAGTATTAACCATGGACAAGCAGACCTGTTGCTCGCCTTCTGTGACTTAACTCATAAGCGAAATTTGTGTTGGATTTTCCCTCTAGTTACAAACTGTTAAAGACAAAACCTGCGGATCATGGAACTGCCACAATAAGTATTCAGTTTGAAACATGACGAGAACTGACGCTCCCTCCTAACCATTGTTCTTTTTGGTTTTGTATTTCCTGTTATAATGTCGGGACGACATTTCTGTTGGAGGGGAGTGTGTTACAAGTAGAACGTGAGGGACTGGGCCCAGCCCCAGGTCACTTATTATTATGGGATCGAAAATCCCACGCGTTGGCGAGAATAAAAACGAAAACGAGGATCGATGAGAAAACGTGTTGTCATTGCAGTTTTGTAGTAGTTCCTGTGCGAGATTGAGTAGAGTGTAACATAAAGAGGCTGAAACTTTCAATAGCTGTTTATTCATCCTCCGCGGAAATTTATGCATGTCAATTTTGTGTCATAATTTTTAACGTTGCCATGGCAACCGCAAATTTCCTGAAAGTCTGGCCAAAAATCTTTTCTTTTTTAACACAATTCTCATTTTTTTTCCATTTCCACAATGGTGGGTAAAATTATGTCATTTGACGTCACAACCAACAAGATCTTGAGTCATCTTGTAGAGCAAGCTCAGGGCTATCTAGTCAATTTAAATTAATTTCGCTGTCAATAACAAAACGAAAACGCGAAGATGGGGTTTCATTTACTCTCCCACCCCTCCCCCTTATACCATGGTGAGGGTATGAATTTGCTTGTACATCCGAAGGTAAGTTAAACTTCCAAGTTTCAAAGGCAATGAACTCATTCAAGCAAGCTTTAGAGCTACACTAACAAGCATCTGTCACCTGTAAATTTGACTTTTGAATGTCCTGCAAAGGCTTAAAGGGAGTCTCTCTGTATGGGGAAAATCTGCTGAGCGATGCGAGAGCAGGGGTAAAACGGATCTTGCGACTTTTGTGCCTGCTCTCACCTCTCCCAGCGTGTTTCTATGGCAAACTTCTAGGTAGGATTTTGGCGGACGAGAGAGCCTATGTGGGGTAGAGGGGTAAGACTGTTAAAATGTGAAAGCCACACCCAGAGTTACAGAGAGGACCATATCTCGTAAAACAGCCAAAAGCTTTTAATATACGTTCGTTTATAGCTTCAATCGGATCTAAGTGATATTTATTACTAATAATCAACCTTGCAAATTAATCCCTTATTATCGTGCTGTGGACATGTTTGGGTGAGTAACAAACAGCTAAGAAAACAAGTTTCTCGAATAACTACTCCAAATGTCTGAGCATTCAAAGGTTTATCCACAAATTTACAACAATCTGCACAAAGTGGCACGAAAACAACGCTGTCACATTATGGGAAGGATTCTATTAAGGTTGCTCGATCCTTGAATCTTTGCTGTGTGGTAGATCTCGTACACAAACATCTCCACATTAAAAAAGCTAAACAATCATTTGCTAAGTATATGGATAACAAAACTGAATCAAAGATATTCACACAGTTCACTGCGTTGGCTCTAGTCAATGAACAGTCACTCAGGCACAAGTACTCAGTTCTTCAAATATTAAACGTTGTAAAATGAAATATAGATCTGGACAAAGTTTAGTCTCTCTCGCACCCTTTTTTAGTGTCGTCACGCAACGCTCCTCCCTACAAACGGCTGACATTCGAACAACATTCCTTTCTCTTTGTTGTCTTTGCGCCAATGAAATCACTAACATTGTTTCTGATGTGACCAATCAGAGCAAAGGAGAATGTAATCAATATCGTTTTTCCCGCGAACTCGCAAGTGTTCTTCTACAAGTGAGGAAACACCGAAAAAGGCTTTCCAAATCGATCTTTGTTTTATTTGTTCCGTTGCAGTTGAGAAAAAATATTCTACATATTTGGGAAAAATTCTTTCGATTTCTCAGTGATTATTAGATCCTGTCTCGATGTTAATGTGAGCAATTATTCAGATACCAGCGAGTTGTCAACTTGCAAATCATGCCATGATAGACGCCTTACCAAGTTTAAAAAGGCATCTGATCACCTTTAAGAGCTTACACAGGAATTGAAGGGAATCTACAAGGATCGCAAAGCTCCGACAGCGAAGCGCTTATCAAGCGAAGACAACAATGGGAAAACTGCAGAAACGTGCCCCGGGAAAGCCGCGAAGTGTGTTTACAGTTTCCGAGTAATAAGGCGGTTGCCACTTGTACTTCTTCTGATACTGTAGCCAATTCTACCGCGATTAGCCGACAGGGAAGTTCTTATACTCCGACTAAATAAATTCGAGATGTCTTACTTACAACATTTAACGCTTCTTCAAGGGTCGCCATACTCTAACATGAAACACGCAATAAGATTGGTTAGATTACTTTAGCGCGCACAGTTCTCAGAATATGTAACCCGAATGGTGATTGGCTGTTCGAATGTGAGCAGCCGTTTGTGGGGAGAAGCGTTGCGTGACGACACTATAGACGGCTGCGAGGGAGACTAGACAAAGTTCTCAATCTCTCTCCATGGAGACTGGGAAATTTAAAGCTGATAATTCACGCGGTGTTCTGACCCGCAGTGAGGCTCTTTTAACGCTGGAGTTGTTGTGGGACATTATTGTGTTGTTTGTTCCCTGTGGCTGTTGTAATCAAATGGCTGCAAGTTTCCTTCGCTCAATGGCCGGTTGACGGATGAAACAGCAGTTTAGTCCAATTTGATGACGATGACTCACCTCCCAAGGAAATGCGTCCAACAAGTTACGTGTGACAATTTTTATGCTCCCAAGTAACATGTAACCAGACGATTACAGCTCAAGCCAGTTTAGTTTTTGAAGTAAGTTGCAATACTTGTAACAAATCAACTACAGTGCGGAGCACCGTCAGACTTGTGTATATCGAGTGGCTTTGCACTCAGTTCATTGCGCTCGTTTAATATCAGTGTACCGAAAAACCAGTCATCGAGAAGCCAAAAGCAAGTAGATTTTGAACCTTTTTTAATCTCGAAACTTCCTTTTGTTGCTCGTCGAACAGTTAAGCTTGGGAGGTCTGATAGGTGCAATGTGGGACATTTTCAGGCATTTTTGTGTAATTTTAACGTGAAATGATGAATTCATCTCTTTCTGTCTAATTTTCAGATGCTTTGAGAATAGTTCCCAGCCAAAGAATTAAATTAAGTTTCGACACTGTATTTTGACCCTCCGATTTTAGGAGAGAAATAAGAATGAAAACTAACTTGCAAAAGTTTTTGCCTAATGCATTGAAAACTTGCTTTCTTTACCATTAGTTTTTCAATTGTTCAACAGCCTTTTCCGTACTAATATTTCCATGCGGTCGAGCGAAAACTAACAAACATTAACTAACAATAAGGCAACGTCAAAGTTTTAATCCAAGATAGCCCTTTATTCAAATTGGTCACATGATATAACTCAAGCTCACCATGGCCCAGTCTCCTCCGCAGCCGTTTTTTGGGATCACACTTTGCTATTATGTGATTGGTTTGTTCAACAGAGCGCAAACAAACCACAAACACAAAACGAAAAGAATGTGGTTCGGATGTGAGCAGCCGTTTCTTTCGGGGGAGCGTTGCGTGACATCCCAAAAAACGGCTGTTTGTATTTTCTTAGCCAGTTATTCTGTATAAACACAGAGATAGCTCTTGTATAGACCAAATAAGCCATCAATATATTCAAGGAAAAAATACTACGTGTAAGTGTTTTGCAATATTTATGCTCAACAATTAATGCGCACGAGAAAAGAATGAAACGATTTCGACGAAAAATATGAGCAACTAAACTTTGCCTTTACTCTAGCTCGTGAGAGCGGTAAGGAGATACTGGCTTACTGAGTAACCTTTTGACTGTAAAATATGATAATGACCAGTTGCGCCACTTCTACTCTTAAATCCGAGGATGTGATTCAATCTATATGCCGCACGGGCGTTTTGGAGTTTCCCAAAAGTGGACAGGAATGAAAGTATCCTAACCCGTATCTCCAAAATTAAGAAGGTTCTTTTAATGACATTTACATAGTGCTGTATTAAGCATTCTAAAGAATAATAAGCACTTAATGACTGGCTCCAAGGGAAACAGTGAGTTTTGTGTCCCCGAGACCCTCAATGTCTCGAGGTCGAGGGGAGACAGAACTCACTGTTTGCCGTGGGGCCTGTCATTGAGTGTTTTGTACTACCTCCCAACTCAAATGTAGGAAAACTACGAAAAAATTATTTACTTAAAGCCGACAGGCGCAACAAATTTACGGCGGTTTCAAGGTGCATGACCTGTTCACGTGCGAGTCGAAAGTTCAAGTTGTTGTTTCCCAGGGAGTCAGTGAGTTTTGTTCGCTAGGGAGTTAGTGAGTTTTGACCCACGACACGTGACACGTTCTCCTCCAATCGGAAAACGTATTTGATTTGGGAGGCATAATAATTTCACTTGTGGTTTAGTTAAATTGGTTCAAGCAAAACGACAGTTGAAATATTAATTGCTATCATAGATTTCAATCTGTGACGAAATCTCTAAAACTAGGGAACAAAACCTCTCTGATGTAAAATTCGAAAATTGAAGTAAGAATGCAAATTTGGGTAAAACAGCCCTTCAAGGTATGATCACTTCAAAAACGCCCATAAGGTGAGCAAAAAAGTTTTGTATCCATTCCTTAATGGCAATTTAAGTTCATTTAGGTTAAAAAAGTTTCAAATCCCCTCGTGTCATTTCTGCTCTACTGCGGGTAGAATACGGCTTATAGACAAGAATTTTGTATCGAAGAAACAAAATTGAAAAAACTCATAATGCGGTTCATTTGTTTCAGCTGTTAATTGGTAAGGAATAATTCACTTTTTAAAAACGTCTATTAAGCCAAAGCGCACTTAGTTATAATGCATATAGTTTTTCTGTTAGACTTGATTAAAAAAGAAACTTGTAGTGTTTTCTTTTGCTTACAGCACTCTCGCCCATCCTAAAACTATTCTCATCTCGTAAAATTAATTTTTTCCTGGAAACTAAGCACCAGTTGGTGTAAAATAAAGAGTAATGTTTCACTAGAAATTAAAAATAAGAAGTACGGTCCAAAGAATTAATAAGAATTACTGAAGGTAGAAATACATGCATGCTTGGAGGCAGTGTTTATTCCTGAGTGTGCTTCCTCAATACTTCCCCTTTACTGCTCGGATTTATCGTCTGCAAACATAAAAACGTATGAGTGAGTACGGGGTGTTTTACATTCAATTTCAGACCTTGCACAATTTTAGCTCAAAAGGAGTATTTCGAGTCACCGTAATGCACAACCTTTCAAATGGAAATGGAATTTGCAAGACGATCTACTGGCAAAAAAACTCATTTCAATATGAAAGGTTGTGCACCAAGACTCTTGTTGAAACAGAGGTAAGACCAACTCTGAAATGGCTCATTAGAAAGTGTAAAGATAGTATTGAACAGACCTGAAACTCATTTCCTATCATTTGCCCATTTTTCAAAGTAACTAAGCCAAATTTTGAAATCCATAATTACGAAAGCTTAGCAAGTACATCCTCTCTTTATATGCTGAATCTGATGACTTTCGGAAATAAAGTCAAGGCTTATATACAACATATTTCGAGTCATAATTACACCACAGTTGTGCTTGAGAGAAAAACGGGTTGAAAAAGAGAGAAACGGGTTGAAAAAGATTGTCTCAAAGCAAGTTTGTTCTCCCTTATGAAAATCTGCGTACCTCACCTCACTTACACATGTGCATGCATCTAACAACTAGATCAGCAGTGTATTAGTAAACATATTAACCGAAATGTTCAAACGTCCACCTCGGAAGACGCGATATGTGTTATTAAATCAAGGCATTCACATTCTAGTTTCGAATAAAGAAAAAAATTCATGTTTCTAATAAATGGGGTTAAGAGTGCTTAAACGTTCAAACATTTTCACTTACAGTGCTCCTAAATCCAGTGTGACGTCATCGCCAATTAGTACAAAAGGGGCCCAGTACTTCACCGCACTAAACTTTGCAGACTCTCGAAGAAATTTCATAGCTCGGTGAAGAGACACGCTGGCGCTTCTCCCTTTACTCAGGTGTCGGTAGAAGATTTTCATAAACATCATAGTGGCCTCGTCATCTATTGCCCAGAGAGACACTAGAACAGAACGAGCTCCAGCACCCAGGAAAGCCCGAGCGATACCGACCACACCCTCAGCTTTGATCTCTCCTTGGCCACTATGGCAACAGCTAAGAACAACAAGTCTTGCTCGTAGCTGAACAGCTCTCACGTCGGCTATTTTCAGCATGTGATGCCTCTCGTACTCCGCTGGACTGATATACTTCTGTGTTGAATTTGGAGCCAAAGCAATTTCACCATGTTCGCTATGGCCATGTGCTGCGATGTGGACCTGAAATGGTTGTCATTCTATAAAGACACTTTGATATCTAAGTGTATCATTGCTTATAAGCGACTACGAGGTGATGGAGAGTTGAAGTGCCCTTATAATTTAACGATTTACTTACGTTAAACAGCATGTTCACTCTAGACAGACTTGGTATTCTAATGTTAATTTCATTGCCCCGATATTTAATCGCCAGTCTGAGGTTTCCACCGGGACATGTAAAACGTGGAACAGTTTACCACCCTTTTTAAGACAAAGGGACTCGCTCAACTATTTCAAATAGACAATGTAATTTCGTTATTTATACTACAGTCAAACCTGTATTGAGCAAACACTTTGGGGACCCTTACTAGTGTCCGCTTAATACAGTGAGTCCGCTGAAGACAGGTTCCTTAAGCATTCGTCTTAAAAGGGTGATATTAATATATTAATACTGAAAGGGTTAAATACCATTGCCCTAAACGTACAATAACTTTGGAATACCGTAAAATTTCTAAAGTAAAAAAAAGGGAGGCGCGGTGGCCTCATGGTTAGTGAGCTCGTCTCCAGATCGAGCGATCCGGGTTCGAGCCCTGGCGGGGGACATTGTGTTGTGTTCTTGGGCAAGGCACTTTACTCTCACAGTGCCTCTCTCCACCCAGATGTATAAATGGGTAAAGGCGAACTTAATGCTGGGGGTAACCCTGCGATGGACTAGCATTCCATCCAGGGGGGAGTAGAAATACTCCTAGTCGCTTCATGCTACGGAAACCGGGATAAGCTCGGGCCTGGTGGGCCACTGGCTCGTATGCAGACTTTACCTACCGTAGAATTCCTAAAGTAACGGCCCCCAAAAATAACGGCTCCCCGAAAGTAACGTTATTTTTTTACCTTCCTATCGAACCCTAAAAGTAACGGCGCACCTGAAAGTAGCGGCCCTTTAAAGAAGTCACTGGAAGAGAAACTCTGATCTCATGCGCAATACCAATGGATCCGCCTGACTGCAAGGCTGAACAACTTAAAGAGTTATTAATTTGTGGTTTTATATCGAATTCATCCGAATCTATCTTGAAACTCTGATTATAAGCTGTTCTTGTTTGGTAGCAGGGTCACAAATGATACAGTACGACATTATGATATAGATGCGACCATTGTACTTTTGCCCTACAATACCATTATTGAGGGCCGTTTTCGTTATACAGTCTACTTTGTTTATATGGGTAAATTTAGTAACATACATAAACGGAACTTTTAATTTCATGTTACGCGTCCGCTTTGTCTAAAACATACAAACGTTTTTTAACCATCGGAAAGTAACGCTTACCCGAAAGTAGCGGCCCTTTTCCCCGGTAAATCCGAAAGCAACGGGTGTCGTTACTTTCGGACTTCTATGGTACCGTATTTCCATAAACAATGACAAGTAACTGTATGTGATCATTTGATGAATGAAGGATTTATTAGGTCATTAGTTTTACAGACTTTAGGTACAAATACGAATTTCCTGTTTGCCACATAAATGTTTTGTCGGTGTGGTCACGTACGTAGTACTAATTTGGTCACTCTTTGTTGAAACAGATGAGAGACAGCATTTCCTTTCTTTTAGATCTGACAGTTCCTCTGTTGGCAAAGTTAAATGGCCGATCTATTTATTCGTGGACAAGTAACATGTATTCTTTTTCCATGGTCCGTTTAAAAAAGTTTTTAACAAGAGAAATGACCATGAAAGTTAAGTTTTAGGTGTCCACGACCACTTAATAGAGGTGTCCATTGAATACAGGTGTTTATTCAGGGTAAATCTGGCGGGAGAAAAATGGGACTTGCGCTGCTGTCCGCCCAATAGAGGGTGTCCGCTTAATACATTTTTTTACTGTAATAATAAGTTTAGATTTCGGCTGATATGTGGGTATATCTTGTATATTTATTGTATGGTATTTTCTGCTTAATGTAATTGAGAATTGTATTATGAGTATTGTAGAGGGCCACAAATTTATTAACTTTGGCTACTTAGTGTAAACCCTCTTTCACTAAAGACTTTACTCAATTACTCACTCTCTCACTCACTCATTTACTTACCAAAGCAACAGAAGTGATTCTTTTTAGCACCTCCTCCTTAGTTGCTTCCCTTCCCGTTAGAGGCGTAGTGTTTAGAACCTCGCCAACCATCTTTACCTCTTCTATGGCGTGTGGTAGCTGTGGTAAAATGGGTTTACCAAAGATGTTTGTAACTTGCTCCAAACATGGATCTCCCACGAGCAACGCCCCAGTCGTACTGTGGTAGCATTCACCAAGGTCTTCGAGGAGCTTTAAACTTGTCAGCGAGGGAATTAAACGGATCCTGGTGGATTCACTCAGGTACCTTCCAGCTTTATCCACAAAAGCAGCAAACGGAGCAAGCCACAGTGGACCATCGGGGACAATGAGCACTTCATCACCATCTAGCACACTCTCAATGGGTCCAAAAATGCAACTGTACAAAAGGCTCAAAGAACTATTTGTACAACGCGCTGACTGTCCCATTTCATCAGATTCACTGCGGGGTGGCAATTCCACTCTCAGCTTATTCACACAACGGCCACGAATGTGATTTTCTTTCAGACAATCTTTCCTTAACCGCTCTACAAAGCGGACTGCATTTTTATTTTGTACAAGCGTTTGTCTAAACTGAACATTGTTTCCTTTAGAGAGCGCCCATAGACTGATCGTGTTGTGTTCAAGTGACACAAAAACCGTTTTAGTAGACAAGCAGCTCATCACGCCTGAAAGAACTTCTCTAGCATCAGGAATCTCCGAAGGTGGTGATTCCAGGCCAAAGCGTAACTTCATAAGATCTAGTAAGGCCTGTGCTCTTCCTTGCTCCGCGGCACACAAAGCCTCATCAATCTTCGAAAGCCTCAGCAGAGCTGTGTACAGGGCGGTGTACGCATCTTGGTGCGTATCGCGGAAGCTCAATTTGAAATTATCTTCGACTTGAAGATGTCTCACATTGTCATAAACCTTTACACTGGAACGATAAAACTCCAGAGCCTCGTGCAAAGAACTTGAAACATCATAGTCACAACCGAGCGCGTAACACGCACATGCCTCTCCGCATCTGTCTCCAACTTCCTTAGCAATGTTAAGATGCCGCTTGTGGTATTCTACACCAAGCTTTATACTACCCATTCGTCGATAAGCAGTACCAAGTTTACAACACGAACATCCCTCTCCAATCTTGTCACCTACTTCTTCAGCGATACTCAGAGATTGAAGGCAGTAATCTACGCTTCCTTTCAAATCGCCGAGACCTAAGCAAATTGAGCCAAGAACGTCGTATGCACTTCCTTCTGAATGCTTGTTTCCAGCTTCTTTTGAGATGTGAAGAAATTGCATACAATACTCCTTAGCTTTTCTGAAATTACGGAGACTTCTGTAAGCAGTGGCGAGGTAATAGTAGGCACGTCCTTCTCCAGCCCTGTCTCCCACTTCTTTGGCAATGGTAAGATCGAGCATGTGGTACTCTATGGCTTGTTTGAAATCACCGAGACTTTGATAAGCATTGCCAAGATTGCCGTAGGCACCTCCTTCTCCAGCCCTGTCTCCCACTTCTTTGGCAATGGTAAGACGGAGCATGTGGTACTCTATGGCTTGTTTGAAATCACCGAGACTGTCATAAGCATTGCCAAGATTGCCGTAGGCACCTCCTTCTCCAGCCCTGTCTCCCACTTCTTTGGCAATGGTAAGATGGAGCATGTGGTACTCTATGGCTTGTTTGAAATCACCGAGACGGCGATAAGCATTGCCAAGATTGCCGTAGGCACGTCCTTCTCCAGCCCTGTCTCCCACTTCTTTGGCAATGGTAAGACGGAGCATGTGGTACTCTATGGCTTTTTTGAAATCACCGAGACTTTGATAAGCATTGCCAAGATTGCCGTAGGCACGTCCTTCTCCAGCCCTGTCTCCCACTTCTTTGGCAATGGTAAGACAGAGCATGTGGTACTCTATGGCTTGTTTGAAATCACCGAGACTTTGATAAGCATTGCCAAGATTGCCGTAGGCACCTCCTTCTCCAGCCCTGTCTCCCACTTCTTTGGCAATGGTAAGATCGAGCATGTGGTACTCTATGGCTTGTTTGAAATCACCGAGACTTTGATAAGCATTGCCAAGATTGCCGTAGGCACGTCCTTCTCCAGCCCTGTCTCCCACTTCTTTGGCAATGGTAAGATGGAGCATGTGGTACTCTATGGCTTTTTTGAAATCACCGAGACTGTCATAAGCATTGCCAAGATTGCCGTAGGCACGTCCTTCTCCAGCCCTGTCTCCCACTTCTTTGGCAATGGTAAGATGGAGCATGTGGTACTCTATGGCTTGTTTGAAATCACCGAGACAGCAATAAGCATTGCCAAGATTGCCGTAGGCACGTCCTTCTCCAGCCCTGTCTCCCACTTCTTTGGCAATGGTAAGATGGAGCATGTGGTACTCTATGGCTTGTTTGAAATCACCGAGACAGCAATAAGCATTGCCAAGATTGCCGTAGGCACGTCCTTCTCCAGCCCTGTCTCCCACTTCTTTGGCAATGGTAAGATGGAGCATGTGGTACTCTATGGCTTGTTTGAAATCACCGAGACGGCGATAAGCATTGCCAAGATTGCCGTAGGCACGTCCTTCTCCAGCCCTGTCTCCCACTTCTTTGGCAATGGTAAGACGGAGCATGTGGTACTCTATGGCTTGTTTGAAATCACCGAGACTGTCATAAGAATTGCCAAGATTGCCGTAGGCACGTCCTTCTCCAGCTCTGTCTCCCACTTCTTTGGCAATGGTAAGATCGAGCATGTGGTACTCTATGGCTTGTTTGAAATCACCGAGACTTTGATAAGCATTGCCAAGATTGCCGTAGGCACCTCCTTCTCCAGCCCTGTCTCCCACTTCTTTGGCAATGGTAAGACGGAGCATGTGGTACTCTATGGCTTTTTTGAAATCACCGAGACTTTGATAAGCATTGCCAAGATTGCCGTAGGCACGTCCTTCTCCAGCCCTGTCTCCCACTTCTTTGGCAATGGTAAGATGGAGCATGTGGTACTCTATGGCTTGTTTGAAATCACCGATGCTGCGATAAGCAATTCCAAGATTGTTATAGGCACGTCCTTCTGCAGCCCTGTCCCTCATCTCTTTAGCAATGCTAAGATGTCGCAGTTGGTGATTAATTGCATCGGTCGTTCTTGCTTCCATTTCTGCACGATTTAAAGTCAAAAATTGAACAACTAGCTTAGTATGCACTTTTGAGATCTTGTACCTTTAATATAGGAAAGCCTTGCAGCAGTGCATACAGTCCCTCATATATACAGTATATCAATGTTAGAGCCCTGACAGGTTATCAGTTATTCAGCCTTGCATTCTTGCATAGTTAAAGCATTTCACGCTACAGCTTCTAACGTTACAGATTTATAAAATTATAGCCGTGCACTTCACAGCCACACATTACAGCCTTGCGTATTTATAGCGGCTGAAAATCATTACAGCAGGCAGCCTTACTGGTTTTCCTTGCAACTTTACAACCTTACCTAAGAATCTTACTTTCTCATATCGTTACAATTAGGAGTAAGAGCCTTAAACTTTTGTCACCTGAAAGCCTGGCAATCTTGTTGTCTCGCCACCTAGATTTTAGCTGGCCTATGGAAAGTCGTCGAAAAGCCATCACGCGCTCTATGAGTTCATATTATAAAGAATTGTACAGTGGCATCGTGATTCGAGACAAAAAAAGGTGACCCAGACAACAAACAACATGAGTGAAAATTAGCCCAATGTACATTTTCCTAAGTCGAGGATTGAAATTAGCGGTCTTTCAATGTTTCAAAAAATTTAAAGCCCCAGGGATTACCTTGAATGTTGATTGACCTCATCAAAGGCCAAGTTTAACAAAATATTGGTCGACTTTTATTTTTCAAGTCCCGCCCTATTTAGCAATTCTAGGGTCGACCACACCAGTTGATATCCAGCCAATGGTTCTAAAAATCAGTCATGGTGATTTGTCTGGGATGTTCACTTGAGGCAATTGGATCTTGTGAGACTCAATTAAGGCCGAGTTGCCTTTTATTCAAGTCTTGTAACCATATAGTTCGCCATAAAACTTAAAACAAATTTGTGTTTGATGTATTTTGACACCTTGAAACTCCACCCGCAGTTTTTCCAAAAACTCTGTCATAAATGTTTTTAAAATTTTGCGATCGTTTAGACAACTATGTCAGGTCGTAAATCCTGACGTCTTATATCCAAAATTATCTCTTAATGATAAATTCTTCGGTCTCATGTAAAATAGGATATGACGTCATACCGTTGGCATGGTACCTCAGATCATGGTAAAACGTAAGTCATTTGAAACTTTCCTCTTTCTCTAGCACACTAGTAGCGTTCGAGTTTCTGATTAATAACGCTGGGGTTCTAGTCATTCAAAGTTGAACGGTATCATTACTCAAACATCCGATCGAGCCACCTTAATTCCACGAAGAATAACGTAGAATTTATACAGAGTGCTTGAAAACCGTGAGCTGAGTAACTGGTCGAAAGCATGGCAAGTGAAACACGTTTTCTTTCAGATTTTCCGCAAGAGCGCCTTTCTGCAAAAGGTCCTTTTATGGTAGAAATTGTGTCGCTACGGAATAACCAATAAACTTTCCAACTTTCTAAAAGAAAACAGTGAACAAATTCCCTTTGAGATGGTGTATCATTTTTTAACACTATTCAAAATTAGAAGAGGGTATATAGTAACTCAAGGTTGGTAATTCCTTTCTTTCTTCCTTTCAGCCATTATGATTCGGTTTTTCGACATCTGGGGGATCTGTATGCATTTGTATATTTTCATAAATGCCGTGAACGCCTAATTCAGCTTGTCCTTTTTTTCCCATTAGTATCAAAAGACTTAAATTTTAGCGTATCATTTTTAGCCAACTTGGAACTTTCATTTTCCAGATTTCATAATTAATTATAACTTTTGACAAAAGGTTCGTCTTTTCAAGAAACACGAAATTTCACATATTTTATATTATTCCACTATGATGCCACTTTTACCATTTTAGGTGAAGAGAACGCGCAAAATAGTGTAGAGGATATTACACGGTGGCGAGTGATTAAAGGATCCGTTTACAGCACTACAAGACCACTGACTTTAGGAATAGCTAATCAAACGACTGTATCATGTGTATCACGTAGTGATGAACAAAACAGAACAACATAACACATGGCTACGCACAAACCAAAACGCTATTGCGTCAGCAAAGTCAACCAGTACGAAGGAGCAGCTTACCAAACAGCATACATTATCATATATTATTCTAATAGCGAGACGGGTATGAATTTTATTTTCAAGTGGCAAAAAAAACAGTAATTTTCATTTGCTTTTGTCACAGGAACATAAAATTCATATCTTTGTGCCCACCTGTAATGTTTCTTTTAATATATAGACAAAAACTGCAGAAGCGAATCGAAAGCACAAACCGTATGTGGACTGCAGCTTGGCGGCCGGAAAATCTTGAATATCTCTCCTTTGGTTTACTTTGAAGAAACTCCTGAACAGTTTTAAACCACATGAAGTTTCTTTCTTCATTTTGGCATTTTTGGCATTCTCGTGCTCCTTAATTAGTGAACGGTTTTATGTCGGCTTCGGCGATTTTAACATCTCTATCGCTCACCATCTTTACACCAGCATTTGGCAAAGTTTGGCCGAGTGGCCGCGCAATGCAAAGGCGTGATATCCTCACTAATAGATTATTTTCTACAAGTGAGGAAATGGAAAACTCGTTTGAATTTTACGAGTAGTGCATTTTCAAGTGAAAAGTTCCTGTCTATAGATAAGAGCCAGTATTGCACTGTAGAGATGTATTTTGTTTTCGCCATTCGCACGCTCCTTATGCGATCGGTAAGATTTTCAGATGGTGCAGGATTTATTTCAAAAGCTAACTAGTAGCCGAAATACTAGAAAATGGAATAATAGTTAGGTAATAGACTAATTTCGGTATATTAAAATTCAGCCTAAAACAATAGACCTCAATACGAGGCTCCGCATTGGAATGAATACAGAGTTTGTGGGGTTTATCGGCCCAGAGCCTCGTGCTGAGGTCTATTGGGTTAGGCTGAATTTTAATATATCGAAACTGGCAAAAAGTCAGTTATTGTTATAAGTCAGGTCATCTGTAATTGCTAGATTTTAAGCTTTTCAAAGGATTTAGGTTCGGTTACGTTCAAGAATTGCAGTTCGATATTAACACAACAATTTGACTGACTGGTGTAACAGCAAAAATGCATGTCTTTAGCTGATGTGAGTAATATTCACTAATATTCATTAATATTTGTTTGTAAAAATAAATCAATTAATTTTCCAGTTTGGCTAGGCAAAGGACAATCTTCCAAGCGGTCCAAAACTTAAGGAAATCTATGTTGTATATTACAGGAAGAATTATTGTCCCGAATTTTCCCCGACGGCTTTCTGCACCGCAGGGTAGAAATATCTCCAATATAATCCTGCTATAATTTGTAACACTGGCCTAAACTTTTCAGGCCTAAGCCTCATTCATGTTAATAATTCTCTACCATGCAGTATTATCCACTGAATAAGCGGATCCTTAATCAGTCTGCTATTCAACAAGAAGTTCAAATATTACTAAAATTCATGAAATTATTTTCGCTGTTATATTATTTTTTTTCGGGCAGCGAAATCATTGACTGAGTCTCGGTGTTTCTAGGTAAACCGCCAACAGTAGGTCTTGCTGAAAATCAGATATGGAAAAAAAACTGATTTATGAACCGTCCAAATTAAACTAGGATTTTCAACTGGCCCGCATCCCGCACTATAACAATTTCGGTCCCACGCGCATGCGCCCTACTCGGAATCATTTTCCTGATCCGGCCTGGTTTATCTCACATTTCTCCGCCTAACGCTTAAGTTGACGGGGATATTTTAACCTATAATATGAGCGATTTTGTAGCCAGAGGTAAAAACATTGACTAGCCTGGGGTGTAGCGGGTTCAAATCTCGGATGCTCCAGGTTTTTTGTACAGAACTGACACTCCACGGAGACTTATCCAGAATTTATTCAGAGTACGCGAGATTAAAAGTATAACTGCGAGCTGAGTGAACTCCGGTAATAAAACATATGTTTGGGTTAGGGAATATAAAACTTTCCAGACTTGTATAAAAAAAGATATCCTAGAAATTTCCTTTGAGTTACAATTCTTTACATATTGAATGATTCAATGCTGTTGACTGTCAGAAGAGGCCGTGTGTTATCTTTTGGTTGCTAATTTTCTTTCTGTTTCTGACTTGATTCACGTCTTTTCGTGACCGTTCTGAATGGCTTCCTTCCTTTCCTCGTCAGGATTATTAAAAGATACAAATTTTAGGATATCAATTTTTGGCGAGCTTCGTAACTTTCGTTTTGGAGATTTCGTAATAAGATTTTGACTGTTCGCAATCAGTTCTTTTAAGCATAACTGAACTGCCACATTAATTCATTGCAATTCACAGTCCAACACGTCAGTCATTAGGTCATGTTTTCATAACTTCAATCAATAAATAGTCATTTCTCAGTTGCTAAACTAAGAGAGACTACTCACTCACCTTTAAGCTGGTGTTCACGAGTAATGAATCTTGAGCAAATGCAGTATCTGCTTTCGTCTTCTCTCTGAGATGGAAATGATATATCGCGTGAACATGACGTAGAGATACTTATATGTTATTTGCCGGCCGGGAGTTCTGCATTGGGAAAATCTGTGCCCCAGGTTTTGAGTACGGCCCTCGCCTTGCGGTCTCGGGCCGTAATCAGACCGAGGACACAGTTTTTCGCAAAACGGACCGACCAACAACGGAAAATATATAAAATAGCGTGTTTATTTTTTTCTCTATGATATTGCTTTGAAAGCAACTTTTCTGTTGAATTTTAAAAATAATAATAATAATAATAGAGAGATTAAGCATGACGTTACGTCAAACGGCAAACGGCAAAGATTACCTCTGATTTTTTATTCTTTTCTTGTAATCCTTAAATAAAGCACACAAAAATAGAAAAATGCCTCCTACTATTCACCGCAATTACAAATATTTTCACTCTCCTGTACAGACAGCAGAAGACAGACGGCAAAAGTTTCATTTTTGCCGTTTGCTGTTTGACGTAACGTCATGCTTAATCTCTTTAATAATAATAATAATAATAATAATAATAGTAATAATAATAATAACAATAAAATTAATACTTTATTCATATAGCGCTATATCTATCGCTATCCAATAGACTGACAAAAACTACTCACTCACCTTCAAGCTAGTGTAGCTGGGTAAATAATCTCCAGCGAATATAAAGTCTCTCCTTTCTTCCCTCTATTCAACTGATAGAAATAAATACATTGTGTGAACAAGCACGAGGCACAAAAAGAAATGTTCCTTTCTTTAGCTGCACATGGTGCTGAGGTACATTAATGAGCTCGGTTGATATTTCTATAACTGGATCGAGCAAGTTTTATAAGAAGCTGCTCTAGACGGTTCGGTTAAATTATTTGGGGAGCAGTGCAAAAACGATAAGAGATGAGCGAGGAGTATGCTTTCCCCACGTTCCACACCCCACCCACATTTTCTCTCGCTGTTTTTCTGCGCTGATCCTCAACTAACCGAACTCATGGAACAAGCTAACTTTTCCAACACCAAAAAACGCCGGGCTGCTAAAAACGTCTGGTGATACTGATTACTGTGTCACTGACCGCGTCTGGCTACTGCGCTAATAAACACTGACTTCTTGCAATAAAAAACAAGAATTGACGGACCGAGCTGCTGTGTTTTGGTCGTGTCATATATTTTGTGTAACTTAAAAAAGGTCAATTTTCCATAGCAATGTTGTAGTATCACTAGTATGTTGATAAAGCCAACTGCTGTCCAAAATTCAATCATATTTATATTGAGCCAGATGAAGAACTGTTATCTTATTTGCAGTCAAAAAAGCATAAGGTGAGAATGGTCAAAATAACTAAACTGAGAAACACGATACATTTAGCGACGGTTTTGTAGTGATTAATATACCTCACTCCAGATTAACAAACATTTTTGATTAGCAGGGGCCTTATCTCACACAAAGATCTGTGTCCAACGCTACATGCCCTTGTGCATATTCGCTATCCAACGTTACCAGGTCTCCCCTTTGCTTAACCGTAGTGGATCTGAGTTAGATCATAAATATGGCCTTCGATGTGTCCACTCATTGAAGTGGGAGCTTTGAAATCAAGTGGAAGCTTTATTCAACCGAATTCCATCAGGCTAAAATTTAATTAATTATTAGTAATTACACCCTAACTTGCATTGTAACTTTCGTTTATAAGTTCCAAAATCCGATTCTCTGATTAACATTCGGCTTTCTGTACCGATAACAATGGACATGCTGTATCACACAGCACCTAATGGCATACGTTTCAATTCTTCTGCCATTAGTGAGCAATGTATGACCAATATTATAATAACAGCTTATTAAAATATGACTTACTGTAATAAAGTTTTTATCGTCGACTCTTCCTGTTGAAGTCTCTCAAACTCTGTGAGCGATTACTAAGCAATCAGTGTTCTTCTCCGACCAAGTGGAAGTTATAGAACATCCTCAGCTTTGATTCGGTTTTGTTTTATCGCCTTGGACAATGTTTTTATTTACACATTTAGGTTTTGGATTTCAGTTTCGGCATGCAGCTATAGATTTCAGTTTCTGCATTTCACACAGTTTTTGGTAGTTAGATTCGAGACTGATTTCCGTTTTTAGCGGTTGGTTTTTAGATTTCGCTTGATTTTCAGCATGTACGGTTTAAGATTTTTGTTTGGGCCGCAGATTCAAAATCCAAAGTTAGAAATATGATAAAATGATTTTCTTTCATCAGTATACGTACTACCCTCCCATCCTCCATCTCCAGAAGAGAACAATGGCGTCTCAGTGCAAAACCAACAAGTTCATATTTTTCAATGTCTAGTTGGACATTACCAAAGTCTGGCTATCATTAATGTTGAGTGGAAACTAAATGTTCTTCCTTTAAAAAGTACCAGTAATACAGCGCAAGAGCAGTTTTACGGGGACCCAGGCTGTTGTGTTGTGTTCTTGAGCTAAACGCTTTACTCTTACAGTGTCTCAAATGCTGGGGATGGTCGGGGGCGGGGGGGAGGGTGTGGGAGGAAGAGTTAACCTGCCATGAACTAGCATCCCATCCAGGTTGAAATGCAATGCTCCTATCCACTTCATGCTGCAGAAACCGGAGTTAAGCGTCGAGAATTGGGCTTTAATGGCTTTGTTTGTGGCTAATGCTACGCAAGAGGTTCCCTCCGTGAGAGACCTAAACGTTGTCATGTCTGATGAAGCGCGGTTCATCTAAAAAAAAGTTCATCTAAAAAGGTAAAACGACAAAGGTGGGTACAAAATAACTTTTTGAATCCCGCATCTCGCCAGTATTTTGGGATCAATTCCGCAATCCCGCCCCACTCAGAATGTTCATCACGATCCCGCCTGATTGGAGTGAAGGTTCTTCGTGTTCCCTGTGTGATTCTCGGTTTTTCATCCTGCGTCCCGCATCCCGCAAGATCTACGTTGGAACCTCGATAAAGAATACTGTAATTTTGGATCTAAAAACTGTATAAGAAACTTGCAAGGTAACTGATCAATATTCAGCTGTAAATAACCAGTTTTATAATTGAGACAAAATTTCACCTGAAAAAATGACTCTGGACATGCGAAAGCCATTTTTACCTTTGTTTTTGTTTTCTCACACAACTACAAGTGTCTTTGATATAATTTTTGGCTGTTGTCCATGAACGACTTTTTTCCAAGGAGATGTACAATGCAACAATGCAAACCATTTTCAACAAATCGAAGAACTCCCGAAAAACCTGAGAAAACTAACATACGGTACCTATTTCTGTTACATTAAAGGTTTCTGTTTAGTACTCTAATACGGATGGCGCAGTCGCCTTACAGTGCGTTTGTCCACAAACCAAACTGTTATCTTGGGCAAGACACTTTAAACTCACAATTCCTCTCCACCCACGGGTATTGCTGTCAGGGTAACCCCCATTTCTAGAATCCTGTACAATTAGAACAGACGGATCAAGCTGGACACTGGAGTTGTACACTTAAAACAACTACGAAATTCAGACAATATTTCGATAAATTTAATCACTTCTTTTTCCTATAATTTAATATAAAAATACATGTGATAGCATTACTATTTTGTTCCGGGAAGATGATAAACTCACCAATCTTCATCTTTACCATTGGGAGCCTGTAGGCACGTCACGCGGGTTACGAGTGAGTCACGCGTGTTTTCTCGCGCAGCACGTATTTTGCGCTCGACAGGAAGTGTGTTTGTGTGTGCGTGTTGTACATGTATGTTTCCAGCTATCCGTTATGTGTCTAACGATTTACAGCATTAAACCTGTAGTCATTCTTGTTGTTATTGTTGTTGTTGTTGTTGTTGTAGCATTATTTTATCACACATAGAGGAGATATTCCTCACAAGTGTGATCAGTACATTTCTATTGCCAACAATAAAAACAATTTCTGTACAAAGGTTCTTCCTGGCATTTTAGACCAGTGTACTTCAATGAAATCTCCACCTAAGCTCTCCCAGTTCATGCTCCCTAGTAACTCTGGCGCCACTCCATGAGGGACTTGAGGGCGCCTGACTAGAATGCGCACACCGCTGGTCGGCCCTGTGCGGACTGCAATAGTTCTGGAACAAAAAGATGAAAAAAAATGCCGCATATTTAATATACGAGGGTCCCACAAGTAGACAGAAAGAAACCGTCTGGTATACCTTACTGATCATGACAAGTGAAAGAACATGTAAGCTAAATAGACCTTTCCAGCAATCCACTTCAGTGCATAAGGACAATAGCATCAGAGCGAGGTTGGAATGGACATTTTTTTGTTGTAGTTTTGTCCACCCTTGGCCTCGACTGGGCCCCATTGTTTGTTGGAATGCGGGAACGGTTTATTTGTCAAATACATGACTAAAAAAATGGTTAAACTTATTTCATTCTTACTTGGAGCCATTTGGAGATTTGACCATCAATCCACCCACGTGACCCTGCCGTTCTTTTGGTCCAGTGCCCACGTGACGGCTATAGTGGATCACGTGCCAGCCCAGGCCCTGTGCCAGCGAGTGTGCTACTGACAAGCGATGATAGCAGACCTGTAAAATCAGAATTATGAAAATCTCATGCGAGTTCAGTCCAGAAACAACAATATAATGGCTTCTAGTAGAGAAAGATTATCTTGACCAATGATTACCAGTTCTAAAGCCAAGATAAATGTTTTAAGCACACCTGACTAAGAATGAAATCTTCAAAATCTTGAGCGTGAGTGGACAAGTCCAAACTCTCGCCATCACCATTGACAACATGTATATCTCGTACTCCCACGTGCAGCTGAAATGATGATCTGCTAATAACAAATCACATCCTTTGATTAACATCAAGATTCTCAACACTGTGTTTCTTACATCTTTTCTAATTCCTTTACGAGAATTTTATTCTTAATCAGAGGCAGAGTTACCTTTGCTCTTCCTGGGTTTCCATTATTTTGCATCAATGTTTTGTTTTGTTTTGCAGCTGACCTCTGTTATAGCGAGATCAGTGGATTAGGTGTCTTGTGTCGGCGACAAGTGAAGACAATGAGTTGACTATCAACTTCAAGTTGGAGGAGTTAACTGTGTCACTTAAAGCCTTCTTTAGAGGTAATTTAATGTGATAAAGGGATGACCAAATGGTAGATACCTAACAAAGCCTATATTATTCGACTTGTAGGCTAACAGCAGAGGGTTTGTTCTCTAGTCTGCTTTTCTTTGTATCCCAATATATATATATATTTTTTAAGAAATGGAAGACAACGGGAACTTCTTAAAATCGAAATGTTAATTTCTGGAACTCTTTAGAGTCTACTTAAAAACTCTGCAAAACTGTGGCAAATTGAATTGAAAGTTCTTAGAAAAATAATTCTAATCATCTCAATTTTTATTTCATTTAGGACTGATTTCCTTTATAAAGTCCTGTATTCTAAGTTTTCAATTAACCAAATGGAAATCTTTTTTCACCTTTTTAACTTCTTGTAAATACTGTAGTTCATGTAAAAAGTTAAATTATCCCTTTCTAATAGTAAATACTGTTCTTGAAAAGCCCCATTGAGAAGGTGTGATGAAGTATGTATGTTGTGTTGGCTAGGAACCCAGGTTATGATGGATTCCGCTCAAAGTTCGAGCAATAAAAGTGCAAAAATTATTTCCTTAAAATCTACTCATAGAGCGGTAACTTTTTGAATACTATTTAAAACATCTCACTTTAATTAATTTCTCCTAGTGACCCCGCAATTAAATTCTCAAGCAATCTCGAAAAAGTTCATGTCAAACCTCGTAAGAATGCTTAATGCCTGTGTTATTGTGTTTTCAACTAACGCGAAACGTCTGTTTCAATTGAAATAAATTATAGATAACTTCAAGTTCAATTTTCCCTCGCGGGATCAGCTTGAGAGCTTAAGTCTCGATAAATTCTTCTTACCTTTATTCAAAACATTACCATGCTATGTGGATTTTTTTGGTAACTTTATGTTTGCCATTATTGCTCGAATGTTCTGCAGGAAATCATCTTAATATGTGGAGTGCAGTTAGTTAATTAATAATGAGTGTTTTAACCAGAGCTGAGTTCAACCAATATGGTCCCAAGATACTTCCCACCTTGCAAGATGTCCAACCTCTGGAGATGTGATGTGAATAGTCGCCAATGTAGTTGTATCAAAGCCGACACTGCTCCAATGACATGTAATACACGGATCAGTTAGTCTCGCCTTCACTGAATCAACCACCTCTACAACCCTGTAGTAAAGTATAAAAGAAAGAATGAATGCAGTTAAATGCAATTTAACAGAGTCAACAACAAAGAGCGCTTGCGCTCCCCTGGTAGTCAGCAGTGTCGACACATGTGCATGTGTCGGATTTCCACGTGCTTGCGCATCGTAGCGTGGAGTAAGTACAGGAGGCGTTTTCTGGCATTTTTTGTAGTGTGGCAGCTCATTGCCCAGGCAGTTCCCCTCCCACCCCTTTCCCTCCCTCTTTCCACTGTTTCAACAGTGTGATGGGTGCCTGTTCCTCTTACTGCATGGGGGCTCATGGCTGGGTTGCCAGGATTTGCCAGCCATGGGAGCAGTCTTCATCTAGGAGCTGGCTGCCAATAGTGGAAGCTCCTGGATGTCTCAGGCACTCAACCTTCATTTTAGCGACGCAGTTGTTAATGTAATATTCTGAGGCCAAACCATTTATATGTTTATCTGAAAGTACAAGTATTGTGTTTGAGAATTGTTTTCCCACCTCTCCTCAATTTACAACCTTTTAGCCTTATTTTGCCTTCGTTCAAGTACAGTAAAAACCTGCATGTAAGAACCTTGTGGTTTAAGAACCTGCTAGCAGAAATCTGCCATTTTAATACCCAAAAATATAAGAACCTGTACAACCAAACAAGATCACGCACGTTCTTGTATACGTGGGTTACAGTTAAATTATGATAAACATTTCAACCAAGTTAGGAGAATAAACTTAAAGTTGTGAATAAAATAATAGTGCATATTCAAGGACCAATACCACGTTTATTTATTGTTTCTGGTAATCAACAACCATATCTCCTTCATAGAAATTAACATGTTAATTAAGCACCTACTTGGCCTAAATTGCCAATAACTGCCCCAAAATACAAGAACCTATTTTGCTAGACT
This sequence comes from Orbicella franksi, assembly GCF_964199315.1. Classification (NCBI taxonomy): domain Eukaryota; kingdom Metazoa; phylum Cnidaria; class Anthozoa; order Scleractinia; family Merulinidae; genus Orbicella; species Orbicella franksi. The sequence continues at coordinate 3,313,479 of NC_138148.1, read as the reverse complement.
TAAAATATAGGTTCTTGTAAACATGCGGATTTTTACTGTACTCAAGAGCTTACCTTCTTTGAAGCACCTTGTGCCTTGAAATATTCAAAACAGTTTCCAATAGACCGTCACTGTGGAGTGAAACAAAAAGAAAAACTGTTGACCAATATGTCTGAGAGTAATGACAGTGTGAGACAAAATGATCATTCAAACAGAAAGTAGAACAGATCAGCCATGTAGCTGGGTTGAAACCTCCCACCTGATGGATTCCTAAAATGGTTAACAACATATGTTCGTAATAAGTAATATTAATATCAATTTCACAAAAGACTGTGTTAATGACCAGATTTCCAAACACCGAGAAGAGAGTTGAAAATGCGATGTGCAGTGGAGTATTTTGACGCACTTTGAGGCGTTTGGAAGTGTGGTCAAACACCATCTGGAGTGTTTGATATATCTTCTCAGTCAAATTAAAGCTAAGGAAAATAGAAAAATAAAATCGTAGAATATATGCTAATTAAGATCAGATATTCAAACGCCATCACAATCATGGTGTCCTTTGTTTCTGGCCGTGATTCTCCTTGTTAAAACTTGATGAATTATTGACGAGTTTGAGAACCACTGATAATAAACATTTTGTACAGTGTACAATGTATCTAGCACGTTTCATAAGCACAGCCGAGAAGCATGTGTATGTATTCACTAGCCTGAGAAAACAGATTGAAATGCCATTTGTATGCAAGCTGAATTCTTCAATCATAGACATAGAAACAGACAACAGATTATGCATTTTACTTGGTTGCACACTCAGCCATGGTAATAATGGTGTGTCTCATAGACTTGATAAGTAGTCTACCAGACTCACCAGCTAGTTTACAGGTGCACCAAGAAAACAAGACCCAAGCCCTGTCTGAGATTCTAACTCACACATTAATTCTACACTGATGACATATAGGTAGCTCTACAGAGGGTCTTGGATTCGCTGTTACCTGTACACAAAATTTCAACTGAGTACTAAGAAACCCGAGACATTAATCCCTGTAGAATCTTTTGGGTCAAATGTCTGATGTAAATAAAGTTGTTATATGTATATGTAAGAGGAATCATCCCATTCAAGCTAAGATATTACAGAAGCTAGTATCTGGTCAGCCAAACAGACCCACATTGAACTGAAACATTCTGAAGGCAGCTTATAGTGTAGATCCATTTATTTAAAAGGACAGTTTACAGTGTAAGTTCCACAAACCTTTGTAGATATGGAGTTACCTCAGCTGCTGTCATCACTGAGGCCCCAGCAAGGCAGAGTCTCTTGTTGCCACCCTGCATGGGGTATGCTGTGACAGGACGAGGGGTCACCAGAGCCTGTGTCTGATGGTGCTGCTTTCTGAGAAGAGAGTGAAGAGCATACTCCAGGGAATGCACGCGAGGGGCTTTCTCTTTCTCTGCCGACTGCAATTTACAAGAACCACATGAAATAAACAACAACAGTTTGACATTCAGAGATTCAAAATATTACCAAATGGCTTAAGTAATAACATACCGGGTAAATGGAAACTGAATAGACAGTGACAAAACAAAACTACATTTTTGCAGCTACAAGTGAAATAACAGTAAACAATAGAAACCCTGTTTAACAGAAATGCACACTTTGCTATTATATACAATAAAATACAAATTAAAAACGCCCCAAAAATATAGAAAAATAAACTAAAATAAAAATAAATGTAAAAAAAACATGCATATGCTTACCATATAATAATAATTATAATAAAAATAATAAAAATAACAATATTAATAATATTTATATTTATACAAGATAACCCTGTCAGTGTGATAAACACTGGTATCAAAGGTGGTCCTGTTATTAGAGTGCATAAGTAAAAATACATAAGGTCTAAAAGGTAAAAATTCACTAGGAAAATTGTCACACCGCCAAAAATATATACATGCAAAAGAAGTATGCATCTACACATAAAACATACTTGCAAAGTATGAAAACTCTCGAATTACATTATCCAATGATCCAGTTTTTAATAAATGATAATAATAATAATTTATCATGCTTGGTGATTCTCTTTATTTTCATCACCTTTTTACTGAACAATGTATCGACATTTAAAGGAGAAATAAGATATTGATCATCCTAACAGGAATTGGGCTCAATGGCTACAACAAACATTTAGATGTTGTGCCTTTTTACTATTTTGCTCTGAATTGTCTTTTTTGCAACTGTATGTGATGCAAAGATCTGTCCCTGGAAAAATCTGTGGAATGAAATAACTAAGTCTGTATCTAATTCAAAATCTGACTTAAAATTACTTTGAAATTCAAAAGTGTACAAAACTACAGTACGTATTTCCAAAAATGAATAAAGATCAAGATTAGTATAGAATTGGACACTCACCTCAGCTCTAATTTCATTTGCCATCACAAGGTGTGGTCTGTTTTCTTTTGTGTTGTAAGCTCCTTGTGACACCTGTTGATAAAAAAAAATATGGGAAACTTAAAATAAAGTAATAAGACTTTGTTACTGAAAAATTAACAAGTAAATTAACATTTTGATGCTTTTATAACATTAAATAATACTGTGGTCTCCTACTCGGATAAAGGTATAAGCTTCAATATAACAAAAACATTTAACATAAATATATACACCTGTATGATGTAGCAACTAAATATATCATCAATAAATAAATGAAAGGTAGATAGATATAACATAGATTTTTTTTGATGTGCACTGAATATACATGTGTGTCCATCCTGTAAATGGTAAAAAAATAAAACAAACAATAAAAGAAACATCTCAGATTTATACCTTCAGAGTAGCTTTTTATTATGTAGACACGAGTGTTTTATTGCAAAATACACCACTTGTAAAATTCATATGAAACCACATCCGGGACTCGGGTGGTGAATTTTCCATATCCTCACTAGTAAAGATATCGATTATTTCACTGATATCACGTTTGCCTCTTAAATTGTACTTAAATTTGTTGGTGTATGATCAAAACATCTTCAGGTCTTCCTCGAAATGCTTCGGCAATCTTCGGTAATCATCAGAAATTTTCACAAAATGTTTGGCAATGTTTGTGTAACCTTTGGACAAGTTTTGGAGAATCTTCGGAAATCTTTGGAAAGTGGCCAGGAATCTTTGGAAAATCGTAAAAAACACCGTCATCAGTATGTTCGACATATAATATAAAGAACATTACACGTTAGCTCAAAGATAAAAATTTTATGTTCTCCTGGCAAGAACAATATCTCACTCATTTGCTGCGCTCACTCGTGAGATATTGTTCTTGCAACTCGAACATAAAATTCATATCTTCTTGCCACCATGTAATATCCTCTATATATCCAGCAAAAATCAGATGAGCTAAAATCGCCACCAAACCTTACTTTTGAAGTGGTGCAAGTGTAAATTTTACAATACTTAACATGCACCAATTCTCAAGGCAGCAAGGATGAAAAAATAATCCTGTATATTTGCCAAAATGAGACTTGGGGATGACATTTGAGCAATGTTGACATAACATGCAGAAGACCTGCATTCAACCTGCACAAAGAGCTCCTTGCAAAACAGGTTTGACTGCGCCGATTCCAGCTTCTGTTGCCAGGATGGGATGACTGTTGGCATGTTGTCATAGCAACCACTTATTAAACTTAACAGAAACACAATTTAATTAACAGTTTGATCCTCCAAAGGAAAACAGGTAAAACAACATGACTAAATTTTAATTCTTAAGAATCGCATGTATCATAATATAATAGTGATGCACTGAGCTTTTTCAATTTTGTAAACTCAAGGTTTTAAGACATTATAATTACAACTTTTCAAAATTTCTTCTATACATGTACTTAACAGTTGAAAACAACAATTACATTAGAGCCATCGTTTTCACCTGAGTGATGATTACCACCTTCATAAACATTTGTTGGTGTTAAGATACATTTTCAGTCAATACTGAAGTATAGTCAGTTATTTATTTCACTCAACAATTAGATTATGAGTTCAAGATTTCTATCACATGATAATTGGTGAGGGCACAGCCCAAGTCAACTACCACGCATACAAATCGAGAACAAATACAGTGTAACCTAATTTTTTTTCAGTATAAATCTACTATTCAACTAGCAAATATCTTAAGCTTCTCTACAGACACTCCGAGAATGCAAAGAACTGTCCGCCATTTTGTAACAGCTGCACAAAATAATATGCTAGGCTACTCACTGTCTACAACAGAATATATAGTGAGTAGTACAGCCACTAAGAGAACAGAATCCTTGACAGAATGTTTGTAGATGTGTACAATAACAACATGTATATAGCCTGTCTATAGCACATCACTTTATTGTAGATTGTGGTTTTTAACAAAAATTGTACATGAAGCTGGATGTCTATACTTGGACTTTCGAAATATAATTAACAGTTCGTACCTCTAACAGTGGCAATTTCTAGCTCTTTTCCAGACTGAACAATAGCAACTCTGATCTCTGCTGTTCCCTCCAAATCACTTCCTACAGCCACCTCAAGTGCTCTGTTATCTTCAGTGGATTGCTCAGTCCTTTCTTCAGCTCTTGCTGCTTTTGTGACTTCAAATAAACCTGGATTTCTAAACTGGAAACCAGCTGGTGAGAGGGATGGCATTTAAATCATGTACAATGCTTTCAACATTACCATACACATATGCAAATTTGCTCAATGTCGATGGGTGAAATCATCAGCTTCTTTAGACTTTTCAAGAAAGGCTTATCATTAGACAGGCATGCAAATATTGAACCCTAGTATGATCAATATGTTATTTATCCTGACTGTATAAATACATTGTGAAGAAGACAGGTGGTGAGAATAAAAGAATCATCAGCTAATGGTAGGAGATGTTGTCTTGATGTAATATAAAATTCTCAAAACTAAATGTTTACGAAAGGAAATTTTGTATTGAAATCAATGAGGAAAATTAACACGAATGGAAGCTTGGGATCTGTTACTTAACTGGACCTTACATCAGACTTTTTATTACCTTTATATTAACTTCAATCTACATGAACACATTTGTACATACTGTAAATGTTTTCCACCTAAGCTGTGAATTTTTGTTAAACTCGGTATAAATTTAACAAGATCACTCTGTGTCAGTTTAAATTTGTTGGTGTGATATAATCATAACATTTCAATAATTGAAATGACACAAGGATGTCATTTTCGTCAATAACCGTTCATTAACCATTTTACATGTTTTTTACCTGAGCAGTATGTCAAATCTCCAACAATGGATGCCCCTGTTCTTTTTAACCTGACCATCTTTTCCGCAGCAACATAAGTTCTGAGTGAAAATCTTTCGCATTGCTTCCCTGGCTTGAGTTTTGATCAGCTCTTTCTCTCACGGCATCTTCCATTCTCTGTGCTCCTTGCAGCAGAATATCTGCGGCATTGGTTAGACTCTACAAGAATAAGGCACAACATGCTTGAGCCTCATAGATGCAATCATTGTACACCTTATCTGATCAAAACACTGTGAAGCCATATCTAAATGAAAAAACAGGTCTTGGAGTTATGTCGTGGATGGTATATCTTAACCAGAATAGATAAGTTTAAAGTAAGTTAAGTCTGCATACGAGCCAAGTGGTCCATCAGGCCAGGCGAGAATGTATCCCAGTTTCTGTAACATGAAGTGACTAGGAGTATTTCTACTCCCCCCTGGATGGGATACTAGTCCATTGCAGGGTACCCCCAGCATTAAGTTTGCCGGAACCCATTTATACACCTGGGTAGAAAGAGGTACTGTGAGAGTTTTAAAAGTGTCTTGGCCAAGAACACAACACAAATATGGTCCCGGCCAGGGCTCAAACCCGGACCTTTCAATCTGGAGATGAGTGCACTAACCATGAGGCCACCCCACTTCCCAGAGTAGCTAGCCTAAATTTTCAAGTTTTCAATAAGTGACCATAATAATTATTACACTGTATTATTACAGATTATTATTACACTCAGTCTCGATCTCCTTAGTACATTTGTACATGTAGCTATCCTTCTTCTTTTGTATCTCTCTTTTTTTTATTATTACATTATTTTATCTTTGGGTTTTTTTCTTAACTTGGTAGACTATCATTCTCAGTTTCATTCATTTTGTATGGAAGCTCTTTCCATCATTCTATCATAATTCATGGTGCCACCAGGTTGCTTTAAGAAGATGACAACAATCCTCGGTTTGACAATATATAGTCGTCATCCATAAAACAGGTTTTCATTACGTGATATGGAAAAAAAAAAACGACAGTCAACTCGTGTTCCTATACAAACCTTCTTTTTAGTAATCAGAGAGAGGGTAGCTTTAGGCGTGGCCTGGTTTTGAGAAACTGGGTCCAACACCATGTATTTCTTGTTACGCACTACATTCAGCACGTCCGATAATACACAGACCTCAGTTAATGACTTCCTGTGGGATATGTAAAATCAGATTAGTCAGAATTCTTTACACTGAAGCATGTATAATTGGCTTGGATATACATTCAATTACTATGACAAGCACAAAACATTCACATACCTCCATATCCAACTACCCATGCATTTGGTAACATACATTTAAAACATCCATGACTGTAAATAACATAATTTACAGCACAATAGAATCTACTCCTTCCAGATGAAACTTGTTACATATACATGCCAATCAATAGCAATCGATAAACAGTTTTTCCTGTGACTGCCAATTGATCACCAACCAATACTAATTTTATTGACTGATATTCATTGATTGATTGCTTTTCTGATCTTTGATCTTCACTGATTGATCACCCTGGAGAATATTACCTCAAGTTTTCTCTGACAGAATCCCAAGGCCACAGAGATGGTTGAAATGTGACAAGCGATTTCTCTTCATCCTCTTTATCGACATCTTCTTGTCCTCTCACATGTGATAGAAAGTATATTTTGTGTGCCAGCTTGGCCAGTTTCTCTGACATAGATAGCTGACTGATGGCGAGAGAAGACAACCATGAATGAAAGCCATACTTTACCGACTATTTTGATGTCTATTTTTGATTGTATGTTTTGACAACTACAGCGAACAACCCAGTTGTGATGTGAGTTGAATTTTAATTTGCTTTTTTTACTTCTAGTTTTGTTGTTATGTTTACTGATGTCAAGGAAATGTTGGTCTGTCAGATTCGTTGATGTAAATGTTATTGGATTTTGTGGTTAAATAAGATTTGACACTGTTCCATTCCAAAACACAGTAAAGCTTAGATTTATCCCAAATATTTTAAGCAACGATATCCGTGATACTACTTCCTGAACAATATTTTTTATTTATTTTGAATTCCTTGTACCAGGATGCCTGCTTATGACAACAATCCTTGGTCCAGCTTGTTCTTTGTCATTTTCATTGTTGTCTGCATGTACATATTTGTCAGCATCTTTCTTGCCGTTGTTTACAAGAATTACCGTGAGCATCTGAAGGTAAGTGTTCTACGATGCACGTACGTTAAGTGTAGTATCTCAATAACCTAATATTATAAACACAAAAGACTGCAGGCTTGAAAACAGTGCATGCAGAGAGCTATCTTGGGTTGGCCTCTGCACGTTTTGCGGACCTATGGAAGCGAAGCTTCTGTGCGCCTTAGGCTTTGCGAACGGAGCCCATTCCCAAGAAAACTTGGTAATGCATCGAGCTGAAAAAAGTTTAGTCGTCACGTGATTGCTCGTACGTACGCACGCCTCTTGCACTGCGCGTATGCAAGCTGAGTAAAAATAAAAGAGAGTCCTAACAGCTACAAACTAAAACTACCTCTTTTGGCCTCCGGTGGGTAAGTGATTAGCGTATGTAATAGGAGCTCCGCTTTTAGGCTTCGCCAAATCTACATATTACAAGTGTTCTAGAAGAATAAATTCCTATAATGTTTCCCCATGGAGTAAAAGTTCAGTTTGTCAACTGCATGTAGCGCTCAGCCCACGAACCAATGCACACAACACAATGGCCCGACATTTCTGCATCATGGCCCGTTGCACGTTTTGAAACTGCAGATATAACCGTATCATGATGATAACAACACCTGCTCGTTACTATCCGAGTTTCGCGAACATTAAACGAGTCAGGTTTTCACCCCGAAGTAGTTCAGTAAACCGGGGCTTGCACTGAGATTTCTTCACAGCTAGCAAAGCCGCTTTATCAACATAATCCAATGATGCACGCTTATGGCCTTCAAAGGCATGACCCTCTCCCTCCCCTCCTTCCCCCCCCCATCCCCCATCCCCGCCATCCCCCCATCCCCCCCTCCCCAAGACATTATGATGTTAGCTATGTATGATGGAGTTAAGGTGTCTCGAGCAACTCTTACGCTTGTTTCGTGCTTTCCAAACGCCTTACGGGCGTCACTAGTAGGTTGATGATGCTTGAATCAATTGTTACGGCGTTAATCTCTATGTGACTTTTACACAGAATGAAATCCGCGCGTCAGTTTACCGTAAACGCAGACAACTGAAGCAAGCGTTTGACGTGTTGAAAGTCTGGAGTAACGAGAAGTGGGTGATCACCCAGAACAGGTGGTTAATTCTAATGAAGGAGGTGTGTCCACATTGGAGTCCGGGCAGAGTTGCTCTGTCGTGGCAAGTTCTAGATGATGACAGTGACGGCAAGATAGGTATGACTGACTAGTGAATATATGAAAGATCATATAATTGAACTGCGGAGAAAGATCTGAAGACATGATTGATCATCGCAGTTACACACACAACTTAAGCAGTTGTGAAATTAAAGCCTGAAAAATAAATTCAGGCTTGACCGAGATTCGAACCCGTGACCTCTGCGATACTAGTGCAGTGTTCTACCAACTGAGCTATCAAGCCAGCTGGAACTGGTAACGTTGTGAGTTTGTATTATACCCGTAGACGATGAAGAATGCAAGAGAATATTGTGCAAGTGAATACATTCTTAGCTACAGTCGAACCTCCCGTAAGAGACTACCCAAAATGTCAAACCTCGCTGGTCGCTTAAGGACGTTTGCGCGAAAATTTTCCAACATTGATTTTTTTTTTTTCTGAGACTTTTACCACTGTATGATGATAAGTTAGTTATGTCAGAAATGTGAAAAAAATGGGGGGTCACCGACTTTGTTTTGGAGAGAACATGCCCGGAAGAACACCCTAAATCTGAAAAAATCGGGCTTCGTTAGCGAATAAGGTCACAGTGTCTGTAAGCCCAAAAATATTGCAATTAGATCTTTGAAGTGAAATTTTCTCTGCTAAATATTGTTTAAGTGGACCTATTAAGTGAATTTAGTCAACTGGTGAGGTTCCTTAGAGAACAAGTTCGCATTTAGCGACCATAATTTCACACGCCTTCCAGCTGCAAGATGGCAGGATTCGATGTCCCGTGGACAGAAATCGTGATTTTTTTTTTTAAACCTCCCACATTGATTTTTTGTTCATATTTTTGACAATGTGGAGATAATTGTAAATAAAATCTGTTTCTGGAAAGAAAAGTAGGGGTCACCGAACATCCAAGATCGTTAAATCCAGGCAAAACTATAGCAATGGCCATCTGCCCTATCATTGTTCCTTTTAGTATTTAGCGCGCGCGCTCAATGCATGACGTGGCGTGTGAATTTGCGTGCGCAGTAAGGATGCGCAGAAACAATTAGCGCGAACGTCCTTAATTTACGAGAGGTGGTCGCTTACGAGAGTTTAGATCATATTGGGCCAACATTTTTCCTCATAAGAATACGGTAACTGCATAGACTTCCCCATGCGTCAATGCCGATGCCGCTTACTTTCTATTCATTTGAAAAGTCAATTTCAAGAAAACAAAATTCGGTTTTTCCCATAGAGAAATCTCCGTTTCTTGTACTACCCAGGAGTACGATAATGTTACAACACCTCATTATCCAATTTCAGTTTACGCTTTATTATCTCCCGGGATTATCTGTCGAGTGGTCGCTTACGGGAGGTTAAAAACAAAAGGAAATTTCAAACTCATAGCTCTAAAAAGTGGTCGCGGTCGCTTACGAGAGGCGGGCGTTTACAAGGGTTCCAAATATAGGGATTTGACTGTAAAACTTTTGGTATTCTGGAAAGCTGGTCGCTCACCAGAGGTGGTCGCAACCGGAGTTTCGACTGTATGAAAATTGCACTTATGAAGGACACCAGATCACTGAACTCTTTTTCATCTGTACGTGAGGTTTTGAGCTCATCTCGCCTACCTTAGTGTAAATGTACTAACGTTCTATCACGAATGCCGTGCTCTTATTGGCTACGCTACTCACTCTCTACAACAGTAACAATGTGACGGTCACTTCTTTGCGTTTTGGAAATTCTGTGAAGAGGATTAAGATGAAGTTTTGAAAGACACGTAGATTTATACTTAAACAATTAGATTATTCGCTCTCAAATTGTATACGCGATAGTTGATGAGTCCGCAGATGGCTTGGGCTACGGGTTAACTGTCGTTTAACTCCTAAGTAGATTAGACCCAATAGGCCAGTTAGCCCCCAACCAGAAGTCGACTAGCCTCGATTCATGCTTAAAGAACGAGAAGTAGACAGTGTTTTTAACCAGTCTGGTTGGGGGCTAATCGAGTCCTGGTTAGAGGCTAAACGGTTAGGGGCTAATTATCGACTTAAGGGCTAAACGACAGGTTACCGGGCTGAGCCCACGTCAACTATCACTCGAAGAAAATATCGAACTCATAATCTAATTGTTATCTCAATGAGAAACGGTATAGAACTTGTTTTGTCTTATTGAACGTTCTAGGATCCAGCAGTCGAGAAAATACAAACTGCTAGCAGTCTGACGCAAAATCCCATTCCAAATCCAAACCATTTATTTTGAAGCGCAAATTTCTTGTAATCCGACGGTACTTCCCTCGAAAATAGGCCCACTGAAAACGATAGCCCACGCCGGGTCCAGCTCTCTTGGAGTATAGAGTACTCTAAGAGATTTTGCTCGTAGGCTACAAAATGGTTTTTTTTCAATAACAAAGAAGCCCAGGGCTCATTAGAATTTTGTGGTATATTGGCAGTAACGGTTTACGTTGTTTTTCTCTCTTGATTTGCAGGTAAAAAAGACTTCTTGATGGTAGCTGATGTTTTAAATGTGAAGGTGATTGAAGTGAAAGACCAAGTCAATCTGTTTGAGAGATTTATTCCGAGGATCTACAACTCGCGTGTTAGTGCGAAGATTCGGCTTTGTGTGTGTCACAAGTAAGTTATACAAATGAGATGACTCTGAGGAAGTCTGCGTTACATTTTGTCACGATCGAGCGTGTTACACTCTAATACCCCATTCACAACAACTAAACTAGTTTAACTAAATCAGTTTCAAGTTTCTCCAATCTGATCTAGTTGTAGTCATTTTGAGAAGAGAAATTTCAAACCGCCTTGCTAACATTTTTTATCCAAACAGGTTTCATCATCTTTATTCACTTAGCAGGTTTTTAGCTTGTTTTTAAAAGTTGTGAGATGTGTACGGTACGAACAACTAATTTTTAACCTTGTTTAGTTCATGTTTAACTTGTTGGTATGAACGGAGTAAAAGAAGCAAGTTAACGTGGCTGGCAACAGTTTCCATGACTTCAGTTGTATTTCGACGATCAAGTGATTTTGCAATATAGGTATCACATAAGCGCACAATCATGAATGAGCAAGTTGTGGTCATCTTCATGGCAGAATAGGTTACCATAGCAACGATCCAACCTGTTTAAACACATATAGAATTGTGACATGAAGATAAGCATGTTGAGATACAACTGTCTGCAAAGTGTAAAAAACTTCTGTGGATAGAATTCAGAGCCATTACAAATATTTGAAAAACCCAGTATAACTTCTGAAAAGCACTGAAAACTGTTACCAGCTACCTTAATCTTTTGAGATTGTTGGGTTTGACTAAAAAAGCTGTAAGCTAATGTACTTGTGCTCTCGCCTCGTCTCGACTAGAAAGAGCTGAGTAGACAGTGGGAAGGTAAACTATTCTTTCGCTCTGTGCTACTCAGTCACTCTCCACCCACAAGTTTTTGGAGGAAAATATTTTACGTTATTTTAAGATTCAACGCGCGTTTGTTTTATTCTTTTGGTAGGTTTTTCGTGTATTTTTTCGACCTGGTCATTTTTGCCAATGCTATTTTTATCGCACTTGAGCGAAACGATGCAGAAGTTCTTTTTCTGGCGCTGTTTAACCTGGAGATTGTCCTCAAGTTGTATACATACGGCTTCAAGGAATTCTTTTCGCGTTACTGGAACATGTAAGTATTGTACTTTATAGTCAGTACATGTATGTATATCTTGGTATACTTGTCTGCTCGGTCTGTGTCTATACCTAATCGCACCTTTTCGGTCTGTTTCAGCGGCATAACAGGCGTCTATGTTCGGATTATGGCTCGTATTGTGGCGAGACGCAGTCTGGCCAAAAGAACCATGTCGAGAACTAACGAGCCTGATATTTATACCAAGTCGTACCTTGTTGGTACGCTTGCCGGGCAGGTTTGGTCGAGCCATGGTGGAGCCAAAATAGCCATGGCGAGACCAAACTAGCCTTATATGCCGTCGAAGCGTACCAAAAAGGTACGATTGGGTATTTACTGTACCCAAATTCGGCCAAGTGAGCATGACATCGCAGCCATATCAGGTCAGTGACTTGATATCGACGGTTATCAACACAGTAGACAGGGCTTCTGATTGGCTATTTGCAAATTTGGGTACGGTAAGCCAGCGAACCGTATACGTCCAAAAAAAAAGTCTGATTAGGTATCTATCATACCCGAATTCGGCCATAAGTCCGCCATCAGTCAAGTCAGTGACTTGATCAATATTGCGGGATCAGGACGGCAAACACGGCATCTAATTGGCTAGTTGCAAATTTGTGTACGGTAATGGAGAATACCGCTCTCATTCGTCTTATGAGTGTATTGTTGAGAAAGATACATAGAAAATGTAAACCGTATAGTACTTTTGTGGGATATTTAAGACGCACAATAAGAGGACGTTAACCTCAGAGGAACTTAATTTGATGCCTGTGGAAGATGTACTACTTATTCGAAAGGTAAAATACGTCAACTGAGATCACATCGGGACCCACAAAGCACACAAAACAGAACACACGACAAAACGCACGGCATCATTGCCCTTGGCCGGCATTGTTGCCGGCTTTGGTCAAGGTGGCAAATAATCAGAGAAATCATGAAGATCAAAACTCTCTCTTGATGATGTTAATGCCCAGTGTACGTTTTAGAATTATTATATATCTGAGATGTATTTTAGTCGTCTTCTTCATTCATTTTTATTATGGACCTCGCTACTCAGTGTGAAAACTTGCAAAAGAACATGACCGAGATTCTCCAAATCTCCAATACCAATTGACAGCAAAGGTTTCTTTTTTGTTAACTATGCAAACTTTCCTTAATATTGTCACGTTTATTTTTCCAGATTTGATTTTCTAGTGATAAGTGCAGCTACATTCGCCCGTATCATTGAGACTTCCTACGAATCCTGTAAGTACAAAATCTTGTTGTTTTGTGTGATGCCTCTTATTCGACTCTCGGTGAAGTCAATTCAATTGTTGTAATGTAAAAACAAAGCTTGAAATAATGGAGTTCTTAGGCCCCGTTCACACAACGCAGCGGAAGAAATTTGAAAACGGTGTTTTCACTGCGAAAACGCATCAAATGTTTTCCGTCCACACTACGCCGGAGAAATTTGAAAACGCAGCCATCACCGTACATCACCGGTGACAGAAAAGCTTGAGTGCACTCTTGAGGGTGAGGATGATTATCGAGACGTCATCGCTTTGGAAAACCTCCGTTTTCAAGATTATGTTTTCCGTCCACACTTAAACATAGGGCCGGCATTTTCAAATTCATGCCTCCGGTTTGAGGAGCGTTTTCGAAAAGCTCCGTTTTTGGTCCGCAGTAATGTGGACGGTAGGCGTAACCGTAGAAATAAAGCTGCGTTTTCAAATTTCTCCGGCTTAATGTGTGCGGGGCCTTAAAGTTTAATGTACATTTACTAAGCTGTAAAAACACCACACATACTATGACAAACATTTTAAAGTGGTTGCGATTGGAGTAGATTGAGACAGATTTCGAGGCGACGAACCTGACCAAAAACGAACAGGAAATGTGTTATCCTGACTTTCGCTTACACATATCTGAAAACCGCAGAGTCAGTTGATCATTTCTGCGTATATTTGTTAAAAAGATTTTTGACCAATTGATTCCTAGATCATATTTATTAAACAGCTGTCTTCTGTTTCCTTTCGTTTAGTACAGTCAAGTCAGAGTGTATTAGATTTTCTGATGGTTCTTCGAGTTCTTCGATTAGTGAAGATCATGGGCCAGATCAAACGGTTAGTACAGTTACACCATGGAGTGCTTTCCATTCAACCCAAAATTCCGGACCTTCCGAGACACGGGCAAATGATACGGAAATTTCCTTGGAAAGTTTCGGGAAAATCCGAGAACTGTTAAATTTCCGAATTTCGAACCCTTCAACCGATAATTCAAATGGAAGTCAAATGAAACAGAAATTCTCGGTAATAAATTATCGTAAATTTGGGGAAAGCGCACGAGGTTGCCCTCTTTTCCGGAAATTATACAAAATGCTGTTCCATGCGCCACTAGAAATTCCCGGAAATGCAAACAGGAAATTTTGGTCAAATGGAAAGCGCCCGTGCCTGTTATAACGGTGTATTAGTGTTTTCAATGATTAATTTTGAGTTACTGAAAAAAAAAAACTTTCGACTCTAATTCTGATATAGACTCTCGAAAATCCGTGGGGAAGAACGCAAAGAAGAACGCAATTGAACACAAGTTAGCGGTCGTGAGCGTGTGATGGTGGTACGCCCGCGCTACTCACGGCTCGCGGCATCGAACGCGCCGCTCACACGTCACGCTCACAGTCATGCTGGCATGCCTACTTGTTTTGCGTTCTTCACCACGGATTTTCGAGGAAAAGAGAGACTGCTCGCAGTCTAAATCTGATAGGGCATCAAATACGATTGGTTAAGTGGGTTGGTTTTAATTTATGATTCCCTATCGAAAGAGATATTCTGTAAATCGTCCGCGGCGTAGCCGTTGCCACTTTGAGTCGTTTAAATAAATTACGTTCTGTTACTTCTCTTTTTCTTTATGAAACAAGTGCGAAATTTGATTATCACGCTTTTCTATAGTGTAATTTAGGTAGAGGGTAAGGTTTAGTTTAGTAAGGCGAAGGGAGAGGCACTGTACCACTGTGCTATAGCGACCCATGGGAGCTCAGGTCATGTAGGGGTTAGTATATGGCGTATTGTTTAACGTAACAGTTGCATTTATTCTTTTAGATTTCAAGTCATTATCGGAACTGTCATGCAGATTGGTCCAGCAATGAGCACTTACGGTGCTATTATGTTTGTAAGTTTTGTCTTTCCTGAAGTCTTTGCTGTGTTGTCCGGATATTTAGTGCGCAGTTTAACTTAACGTTGTTCGTCTTGGCTTGAAACAGAGAGCCAAGGTCTTTTAAGTGTTTCTGATTGGTCTTTAATTTCGCGCGAAAATTTAACACCAAACATTGTTACAACCAATCAGAGACGGATTTTTGTAGAGCTACGTCATCAGTGCGGAATGTTTCAGGTCCAGTCTCAAACGTTCGAGGGGAAATGCTTTGGCTCCCTAAGAGCGACTTTTTTGTGTGTGTCACGGAATTTTGCCAAATTTAGACATAAGAAAATGGCCACCAAATTAAGTGTAAAATAAAAATAACCACTTAAAACTTTACAGGAACATTTCAATAAAACAATAACGTGACAACAAATAAGGTATGGATGGACTGAAATTTAAGAAGATTATCACGGATTGCGATATGGGTTTTTGAAAAACTGCCTGGCTGGTTTTCAAAGTTAATCTTGTTTGTTTGTCGCCTTTAATTATTACGCATGGAAAACATATTTATTTGTAATGAGGCTGTAATGTAGAAAGTGAGTCTGCTCTGATCTCTGCAAATTTTTCATTCCCACCCGGAAACCGCAGAAACAATAAGCCAATGAAATTTTACCGGAAGTGTGAAGTTTGGCAGCTCAGATTTCTTGGAAAAATTTTCAATCTTTTTCACATTGTTGGGGCCTGTTCACCAGACTCCTCCCCGCCGGATGGCTTCGCCGGGGGACTGGCTCTTCGCCTCTCGCGAGTGTGAGACTCAAAGCAGTCAAAGATGTGATTGTTCCCCCGGGGAGGGGACTCAAGTATAAAAGTACGGGGGTGCTTGTCGTACCTTTTAGGGGTTAAAAACGCGGTTTTGGTACCCGTAATGGTGTTCAGTCTCAAAAGGGTCCCAGCGGGAGCTTTTGTGGTGCCATTTAGGGTATTGATTTCAAATAATATGACAGGAGATAATGTGTTGTTTTTATTTTTACCTCTTAGAGGTGAAAAACATTTCAAGCCACGCCCGCAAAACAGGGTCTTGGTACATATACCTCTCAGGAGTTCTTTTCAAAATTTCCGACGAACATCTCCGCCCTTTTTGTATGGGACCCCTGAGGCCTGCTCGCACTGTAAGACTAAACAAACTGTTCGGCTTTGTGATAGTGAATTGTACTGGAGGTCAGACTTCCTCTTGGCTATAAATCCTGCTTAAATTCACTTTTTTCGTTTATTTTTGTTCCTTCTTTTGCATTATATTTTAGGTATTGTACTATATTTACGCCATCATGGGAATGGAGCTGTTTGGTAATTTAATCAAGACGGAGGGAAGTTACCCGTCCACAAACAGTAACATGAGCGAGGGCGAAAATCTGACAGCCACAGCGTTTTGTGGGAACATTAAGCTAAAAGATTCGGACTTCTATGCTGATCGCTACTGTAATAACAACTTTAATAACATCATGAGATCGTTTAAGGTTTTATTTGACTTGATGGTTGTAAATCAATGGCATAGTATCCTTTAAATTTGAAATAGATGTATCTACTTTTACAGCGGTCTAATAACGCAGGATCTGATAAGCTACGAGTCCAAATCTCGAGTTGTTATTTCCCTAGCTAGCAAGGTATCCAGAATAGTTTATCAAGGAGGTTATAATATTTTAAGGCTTGTCATGCGCTCTCCCTCCCCCCCCCCCTCCCCTACCTCTTCCCTCAAGTCCAAATTGGAGAGCTTAAGCAAACCACGACGGCAACGTTAACGAGAATGTCACCAAACAAAAGGTTTAATGAGGAGAACAGTATCCGTGCAGGTGCGTTATAATTCTTGGTACATTTCTTAGCCGTCCTCTACAAAACAACCACATGAAATGACCAAGTTCTGGAATTGAACGCTGGCGTTACATATTTAGCTTGAGCAAGTTTTGAGAGCAATAGACGCACTGAAAAGATCTAGTTAAATGAGAAATTCTAAGGTAAAATGGAAATTCATTTTTTACTTGGCGTTGTCCTCGAGACCGCCGCCGTCATTGCTTAAGCTCTCTAATTTCACATCAATCAACCTCATCCTCTCGGCTAAGTAGATAGCTTTTATTTATACTTCAAGGTTTATTGTCTTTGGCTTTAACACCTATTCAGTCATTACTCAAGGCTATGTTCGGGTCACAAACAAGTTTGCCAGGCT
Organism: Orbicella franksi; assembly: GCF_964199315.1. Taxonomy (NCBI): domain Eukaryota; kingdom Metazoa; phylum Cnidaria; class Anthozoa; order Scleractinia; family Merulinidae; genus Orbicella; species Orbicella franksi. The sequence goes on along the minus strand of NC_138148.1, from coordinate 3,295,941 downwards.
CTACTTTCTCTCATTTCATCTCCTCTGTGTTATTGTGGTTCTTAAGTAAGTACATTTCTAGTTGTGTCATTTACCATCCATTTATTCCAAGCAAGTTATAGCTGGTGTTGTTTCCACTCGCCCAAGCTTTTTACTAGCCTTTGATAACCATACTTTGCCCAATCAGAATCAAAGATTGATTTGTTCGGTGTACTTGTTTAGTTGTATATGTTTACTAGTTATAGTGTTTTTTTTCACGTGAGCTAAATCTTCAAGGCTTCTTCTCGTCGCCACGTACAGATTCCACACTGAGTTAACCTTCTTCTCTCTGTCTATCTCGTTCTCTTTCAGCATATTTGTAGCGTTCATTTTAGAAGCCTTTATGCTGGAGTATTCTTTCACGCATGGAAAGATAGAGACAGTAATCAGCAAGAAAATAGAAGAGAAAGGCATCGGTGTAGGAATGTGAGTTTCTCAAACTTAATAATAATTCATAAATAAAGGAAATCATATAACCGTGATTACTTCTCCGTTTTCCCCTGTTGTTAGCTTCGATTGAGACTGTGTTTTACCAAATTTCCCAACACTTCGATGGTCGTCGGAAATGTGATAAAACACAATCTCTCAAGTTTGACATAATACACAATGCACACATTGATATATTACGAGAAAAACTGCTCCAGAAAATGTCGTCATCAATTTGTTGATTGTCTTGCCGAGGCAACTCCAGCTCCAGGTCTGTTCCTCCCCGCGTTCCATTCCTTTGTGGCTGTTTATTGTACCACTACTCCCCGCACCCCCGCGCTTTCCAAAAAAAAATAGCTACGTAAATATTCCGCCCATGCTGCCTCGTTTTCAAAATGAGCTTCGATAGATTGAAGTTCTGCGTAAAAGGTTTAGACCACTCAAGCCATCTAAGTTGAACAAATGCGTGGGTATTAGTTTATTTTCTTTTTGTTCTCTAGGCCTCACTAACAATAATTTTATGGTAGCCTTTTACTACGATTATCAGTTGAGTAAGGCGCGACGGATGTTTCGCGACGGTCTGCGAGCAGGCTCACGTTGGAGCACAGCTGCGAGGGGCGCAGCCGTGAGCGCGTAATCGAGCGGCGTTGCCACGGGCAACTTTCCTGGTTTCCAATGGTAACAATATCGTCGCCTCCAATTTCGCGCGCGTTGCTGCTAATGACGTCAAAGGCCGACATGTTGCCACTGGAAACGGAGCCAGTTGCCCGTGACAACAATGCAAGTTGAACGTTAAAACCTGGTTACCAAACTTCCGTCGCGCCTATATACCGCAGCACACCCATTATATTTCAAGGTGTCCTGTAAGAGAAAGAGCAGCGTCTCTGCTGTCCACCGATGACGTCAGCGAAGCAGTGGGCAACGGTGGGTTTACCTCCGTGGAACATCTTGCGATGGACACTGGTTTAAGATTCAAGATGCCGAAACAACAGAAGAAAAACGCTGATGTCCTACTGCGGAAATGTTCGAGGATGAGCTAGAAGAGGATGACATTGGACCCAAAGATTTAGACGACTTAGATGAACTGGAAGAAGAAGAGCTTATAAATGAACGATCCGGAAGAAAACTTCCTTTCCTCACTGTTGACGCAAATTGACGTGTTCTTCCAGTCGCACCGGTCACGAAGCCTGACTTCTATTTCCGGTCGCCATATTTTCTTTTAAGCATAGTTAATAGAGGGGAATGATTATGAAACCCGACAAAGTTCTTTGTTGTGGTATGTTTTTGTTCGCATTTTTGGCCTTGACCGTGCACAAAACTCAATAGTTGTTTACTACTGACTGGGGAACTAACCAATGGAAAAGTTTCGGTAACCTAATTCATTCATGGTGTATGAGCGCGAAACAAAAGATTGTGTACTGTCGTGGACTTTCCAACACTAATCTTGGCATCTTTGTTTGCCCCATGTCGAGCTTCATAATCATTCCCCTCTATGGTGTGCAGCGTGTAGAATTTTCTTCACAATCATGTGATCTTTTCATACGAAATGGATTTATTGGATGAAATATGTAAGGCTTTCGTTTTTTTCAAGGCCATTGATGTCAAATAATAAATATTTTTTATGGTGGATTTTAATTTTTCAAAATAATGAAGATTTGTGTTGAAAAAAAGTGTTTCCTGATGGCAAAGCCGTACAAATCCTCTAAGGTTTCAAACTTCCAAGCCACCATGAAAAATATCAGATAGCCATCAATGGTCTGAAAATGAGCAATCTTTCTTCCTTTTGTCATTCTCTTTCCATTTTCTAAATATCCATTTCGTTTCACGGCTGTGTTATACAATTGATAAGGTCACTTTACAGTGTTTTGGAAAGGCCCTGTTCGTGGACCTTATTATTTAGGGTATTATGAAAGCAACTGAATTGGAGCAGCTTTCACTTGAGTGTCGAAAGCAATTCGCTAATTTGCTTTGGCTCTGCGTTACCGCGCTAAGCGATTGGCTTAAAAAAACTCGCGCCGCTTTGTCATCCAATCAGGCCCCAGTTATTCGAAGGCGGGATAACGCTATCCACCGGATAAATCACTATCCAGTGGGATGTGTTAACAAAACAAACCACGCTATCCACTGGATAGGGATTTATCCGGTAGGTAGCGTTAACCACTTTTCGAACAACCGGGGCCAGAACTACAACCAAACCGCACAGAAACTCGCTTGCACACGTTTCCCGCGTTTCGTTTTGATTGGTTTGCTAGATTGTCAGTGACCTTTGTGGTTGGCCAGACTGATAACTTTGGTTTTGGTTTTGACACTCCATTGAAAGACGCCCCATCAGCTTAAAGCAAGTACATTTTTTGTCGAGAATAATCGAGTTGGAAGATTTTTAACTAAAATAAATATTTTTACTCTAAAAGTTTATAACAGAATTTAATCAGAAAATATTTTACAGAAAACTATGAAGATGAATTAAGACATGTAAATTGACTAAAGAGGCAATTCTCTTAAGCTCTATAAGGCAATTTAAATGGGAATCAGATTACATAAACAGTTTAATTTTGGAATAATAAAGTCCTTTTTTTATGAAATTCGTATTTTAGGAGTTGATCCAGCAATGTTTAAGTTTAACAAATACCACCGCTTATTTCAAGCCAGCTCGAGGTATTATACGGCTAGTTCCGTGCATGGGCAAGGTCAACCAAACACTCCACTTTGATTGGCTACTCAAGCAGGCAAGATGGAGTTATCTTGCCTGCTCGAGATTGCCAGCTGTTTACCGCGGAAAAAGGTGACACTTACGCCATAGAATAATTCCGTTATTGTCCACGCTTCTCTGGCCAGGGCAGCTTTTGGCCTCGTTCTGGTTTTGCGTGTTTATGGATCTCTTAAAATGAGTGGCGTTTATACTTTTTTCAAATTTTTGAAAAGACGATTTACTCTAAGAGGCTGAAACTGTTTATGGCTGTTTATTCATCTTCCGCGGAAATTCATGTATGTCAATTTTGTGTCCATGATTTTTAACGTTGCCATGGCAACCGCAAATTTCATGAAAGTCTGGTCAAAAATCAAATTTTTTAACACAATTCTCTTTTTTTTCCAGTTATTAAGTGTTCCTCATCAAATTGCAGAAACTCATAAATTTTTTACATTTATAGGCATACTTGCTTGATTTTGTATTAATTTCTGTTATTTCTTGACTTTCTTACAAAATAGTGAAATCCAAGATGGTGGATCCACAATGGCGGGTAAAATTATGACATCTGACGTCATAACCAACATCATCTTGTGTCATCTTGTAGAGCAAGCTCAGGGCTATCTAGTCAATATAACTTAATTTCGCTGTCTTAACAAAACGAAAACGCAAGGAAGGGGTTTCATTCAACCCCCCCCCCCCCCTTATACCACGGTGGGGGTATGAATTTGCTTGTACGTCCGATGGTAAGTTAAACTTCCAAGTTTGAAAGGCAATATACTCATTCAAGCAAGCTATAGAGCTACTCGAAAAAGCACCTGTCACCTGTAATTTGACGTTTGAATGTCCCGCAAAGGCTCAGAGGGGGTCTCTCTGTATGGGGAAAATCTGCTGAGCGATACGCGAGCGGGGGTAACATGGGTCTTGCGACTTTTGTGCCTGCACTCACCTCTCCCAGCATATTTCTATGACAGACGTCTAGGTAGGATTTTGGCGGACGAGAGAGCCTAAGTAGGGTAGAGAGGTAAGACTGTTAAAATGTGAAAGCCACACCCAAGAGTTAGAGAGTGGACCATATCTCGTAAAACAGCCATAAGCTTTTAATATACGTTCGCTTATAGCTTCAATCGGATCTAAGTGATTTTTATTTACCAATAATCAACCTTGCACTTTAATCCCTTTATTATCGTGCTTTTGACATGTTTGGACGAGCAACAAACAGCTAAGAAAACATTTCTCGAAAAACTACTCCAAATGTCTGAGCATTCAAAAAATTTCTCCCGAAATTTACAACAATCTGTAAAAAGCGGCACGAAAACAACGCCGTCGCATTATGGGAAGGATTCTATAAAGTCGATCGATCCTTGAATCTTTGCTGTGTGGTAGATCTCGTACACAAACATCTCCACATTATAAAAGCTAAGCAATCATTTGCTAAGTACATGGATAACAAAATTGAATCAAAGATATTCACAAAGTTCACCGCTTTGGCTGTAGTCAATGAACAAGTCACTCAGGCACAAGTACTCAGTTCTTCAAATATAAAACGTTGCAAAAAGAAATATAGATCTGGACAAAGTTTAGTCTTCCTCGCAGCCTTTTTCAGTGTCGTCACGCAACGCTCCTCCTTACAAACGGCCGTTCACATTAGAACAGCATTCATTTCCTTTTGCGCCAATGAGATCACTAACATTGTTTCTGATGTGACCAATCAGAGCAAAGGAGAATGTAATCAACATCGTTTTTCCCGCGAACCTACAACTGAGCAAACATTGAAAAAGGTTTTGCAAATCGATCTTTGTTTTATTTGTTCCGTTGCAGTTGAGAAAAAAGAAAATTTCTACCTATCTGGGAAAAGTTCTTTCGATTTCTCAGCGATTATTAGATCCTGTCTGGATGTTAACATGAGCAGTTATTCAGATACTAGCGAGTCGTCAATTTGCAAATCTTGCCATGATAGACGCCTTATCAAGTTCAAAAAGGCATCTGATCACCTTGAAGAGCTTACACAGAAGTTGAAGGGAATCTACAAGGATCGCAAAGTTCCGACAACGAAGCGCTTATTGAGCGAAGACAACAATGGGAAAACCGCAGAAACGTGCCCTGGGAAAGCCGCTAAGTGTGTTTACAGTTTCCGAGTAATAGGGCGCTTGCCACTTGTACCTCTTCTGATACTGTAGCCAATTCTACCGTGATTAGCCAACAGGGAAGTTCGTATACTCCGACTAAATAAATTCGAGATCTCTTACTTACAACATTTAACGCTTCTTCAAGGGTCGCCATACTCCAACATGAAACACGCAATGAGATTGGTTAGTTTACTTTAGCGCGCACAGTTCTCGGAATATGTAACCCGAATGGTGATTCGGTCAAATGGTATAAAGGAATACTGTTCGGATGTGAGCAGCCGTTTGTGGGGAGAAGCGTTGCGTGACGACACTATAAACGGCTGCGAGGGAGACTAGACAAAGTTCTCAATCTCTCTCTCCATGGAGACTGGGAAATTTAAAGCTGATAATTCACGTGGTGTTCTGACCCGCAATGAGGCTTTGTTAACGCTGGAGTTGTTGTGGGACATTATTGTGTGTTGTTTGTTCCCTGTGGCTGTTGTAATCAAATGGCTGTAAGTTTCCTCCGCTCAACGGCCGGTTGACGGATGAAACAGCAGTTTAGTCCATTTTGATGACCATGACCACCTCCCAAGCAAATGCATCCAGTAAGTCAAGTGTGACGGTTTTACGCTTACAGCTCAAGCCAGTTAGTTCTTGAAGTAAGATGGTAATGCAATACCTGGTAAATATATCAATGCTTTAAACTACGTTGCAATACTTGTAACAAATCAAATAAAGTCCGTAGCACTGTCAGACTTGAGTATATCTAGTGGCTTTGCACTCAGTTTATTGCGCTCGTTCAATATCAGTGTACCGAAAAACCAGTTATCGGGAAGCCAGAAGCAAGTAGATTTTGCACCTTTTTTTCATCTTGAAACTTCCCTTCGTTGCTCTTAAAACAGTTAAGCTTGGGAGCTCTGATAGGTGCAATGTGGGACATTTCCAGGCATTGCTTGTGTAATTTTAACGTAAAATGATGAGTTCATCTCTTCCTGTCTAATTTTCAGATGCTTTGAGAATAGTTCCTACCCAAAGAATTAAATTAAGTTTCGACACTGTATTTTGACCCTCCCATTTTAGGAGAGAAACAAGAATGAAAACTAACTTGCAAAAGTTTTTGCCTAATGCACTGAAAACTTGCTTTCTTTACCATTAGTTGTTCAATTGTTCAACAGCCTTTTCCGTACTAATATTTTCATATGGTCGCGGCGAGCGAAAATTAACAAACATTAACTAACAATAAGTCAACCTCAAAGTTTTAATCCAAGAAAACCCTTTATTCAAATTGGTCACATGATATAGCTCAAACTGACCATGGCCCGGACTGACAAAGGATCGGAAATACCCCTTCATAAGTTTGGATATAAAAAGAACAACGATAGTTATATATTGATTATTTACAAACCTATCTCAATAATAATGAATTGAAGAAAACTCTTGAGAATCATTGAACAAAGTGTAGCATTACTACTGTTTTTACATTGTTTGTATTTTCTTAGTTATCCTGTATAAACATATGGATAGCTCTTGTATAGACCAAATAAACCATCAACATATTCAAGGGAAAAAATACTACGTGTAAGTATTTTGCAATATTTATGCTCAACAATGCGCACGAGAAAAGAATGAAACTATTTCGACGAAAACTATGAGCAACTAAGCTATGCCTTTACTCAAGCTCGTGATAGCGGTAAGGAGATACTGGCTTACTGAGTAACCTTTTGACTGTAAAATATGATAATGACCAGTTGCGCCATTTCTACTCTTAAATCCGAGGATGTGATTTATACTATATGCCGCAAGGGCGTTTCGGAGTTTCCCAAAACTGGACAAGAAAGAAAGTGTCCTGTCCTGTATCTCCAAAAGTAAGGTTCTTTCAATGACATTTACATAGTGCTGTATTAAGCATTCTAAAGAATAATGAGCACTTAATGACTGGCTCCAAGGGAAACAGTGAGTTTTGTTTCCCCGAGCCCTCAATGTCTCGAGGTCGAGGGGAGACAGAACTCACTGTTTGCCGTGGGGCCTGTCATTGAGAAAAAATTATTTACTTGAAGCCGGCAGGCGCAACATTTTTACGGCGGTTTCAAGGTGCATGGCCTGTTCACGTGCGAGTCGAAAGTTCAAGTTGTTGTTTCCCCAAGGAGTTAGTGAGTTTTGTTCGCGTTAGGGAGTTAGTGAGTTTTGACCCACGACACGTGACACGTTCTCCTCCAATCGGAAAACATATTTGATTTGGGAGGCATGACAATTTCACTTGACATGTGGTTTAGTTAAATTGGTTCAAGCAAGACGACAGTTAAAATATTATTGGCTATCATAGATTTCAATCTGTGACGAAATCTCTAAAGCTAGGGGAGAAAACCTCTCTCATGTAAAATCCGAAAATTGAAGTAAGAAAGCAAATTGGCTAAAAATGCCCTTCAAGGTATGATCACTTCAAAAAGGCCGATAAGGCGAGCAAAAAAGTTTTGTATCCATTCCTTCATGGCAATTTAAGTTCATTTAGGTCAAAAAAGTTAATTCAAATCCACTCGTTTCATTTCTGCTCTACTACGGGTAGAATACGGCTTATAGACAAGAATTTTGTATCGAAGAAACAAAATTGAAAAAACTCATAATGCGGTTCATTTGTTTCAGCTGTTAATTGGTAAAGAATACTTCACTTTTTGAAAATGTCTATTAAGCCAAAGCTCACGTAGTTATAATGCATATAGTTTTTCTATTACACGTGATTAAAAAAGAAACTTGTATTGTTTTCTTTTGCTTACAGCATGCTCGCCCATCCTAAAACTATTCTCATCTCGTAAAATTAAATTTTTCTTAGAAACTAAGCACCAGTTGGTGTAAAATAAGGACTAATGTTTCACTAGAAATTAAAAATAAGAAGTACGGTCCAAAGGATTAATAAGAATTACTGAAGGTAGAAATACATGCATGCTTGGAGGCAGTGTTTATTCCTGAGTGTGCTTCTTCAATACTTCCCCTGTACTGCTCGGATTTATCGTCTGCAAACATAAAAACGTATGAGTGAGTGCGGGGTGTTTTACATTCAATTTCAGACCTTGCACAATTTTAGCTCAAAAGGAGTATTTCGAGTCACTGTGATGCACAACCTTTCAAATGGAAATGGAATTTGCAAGACGATCTGCTGGCAAAAAAAATTCATTTCAATATGAAAGGTTGTCCACCAAGATTCGTGTTGAAACAGAGGTAAGAGCAACTCTGAAACAACTGTCAAATGGTATATTAAAAAGTGTAAAGATAGTGCTGAATAGAACTGAAACTCTTTTCCTATAATTTGCCATTTTTCAAAGTAGCTAAGCCACTATTTTGAAATCCATAATTGCGCAAGCTTAGCAAGTACATCCTCTGTTTATATGCTGAATCTGTTGACTTTCGGAAATAAAGTCAAGGTTTATATACAACATATTTCGAGTCATAATTACACCACACGGTGCGCTTGAGAGAAAAACGGGTTGAAAAAGAGAGCCTCAAAGCAAGTTTGTTCTCTCTTATGAAAATCTGCGTACCTCACCTCACTTACACGTGTGCATGCACCTAACAACTAGATCAGCAATGTATTAGTAAACATATTAACTGAAATGTTCAAACGTCCAACTTGGAGGACGCGATATGTGTTATTAAATAAAGGCATTCGCATTCTAGTTTCGAATAAAGAAAAAAAGGCATGTTTCTAATAAATGGGGTTACGAGTGCTTAAACGTTCAAATAGTTTTACTTACAGTGCTCCTAAATCCAATGTGACGTCATCGCCAATTAGTACAAAAGGGGCCCAGTACTTCACCGCACTGAACTTTGTTGACTCTCGAAGAAATTTCATAGATCGGTGAAGAGACACGCTGGCACTTTTCCCTTTACTCAGGTGTCGGTAGAAGATTTTCATAAACATCATTGTGGCTTCGTCATCTATTGCCCAGAGAGACACTAGAACGGAACGAGCTCCAGCACCCAGAAAAGCCCGAGCAATACCAACCACACCCTCAGCTTTGATCTCTCCTTGGCCACTATGGCAACAGCTAAGAACAACAAGTCGTGCTCGTAGCTGAACAGCTTGCACGTCGGCTATTTTCAGCATGTGATGCTTCTCGTACTCCGCTCGACTGATATACTTCTGTGTTGAATTTGGAGCCAAAGCAATTTCACCATGTTCGCTATGGCCATGTGCTGCGATATGGACCTGAAATGGTTGTCATTCTATAAAGACACTTTGATATCTAAGTGTATCATTGCTTATAAGCGACTACGAGGTGATGGAGAGTTGAAGTGCCCTTATAATTTAACGATTTACTTACGTTAAACAGCATGTTCACTCTAGACAGATTTGGTATTCTAATGTTAATTTCATTGCCCCGATATTTAATCGCTAGTCTGAGGTTTCCACCAGGACATGTAAAACGTGGAACAGTTTACCACCCTTTTCAAGACAAAGAGACTCGCTCAAATATTTCAAATAGACAATGTCATTTCGTTATTTATACTACAGTCAAACCTGTATTGAGCAGACACTTTGGGGACCCTTGCTAGTGTCCGCTTAATACAGTGAGTCCGCTGAAGACAGGTTCCTTAAGAATTCGTCTTAAAAGGGTCATATTAATATATTAATACTGAAAGGGTCAAATACCATTGCCCTAAACGTACAATAACTTTGGAATACCGTAAAATTTCTAAAGTAAAAAAAGGGAGGCGCGGTGGCCTCATGGTAATTGAGCTCGTCTCCGGATCGAGCGGTGCGGGTTCGAGCCCTGGCCGGGGACATTGTGTTGTGTTCTTGGGCAAGACACTTTACTCTCACAGTGCCTCTCTCCACCCAGATGTATAAATGGGTAAAGGCGAACTTAATGCTGGGGGTAACCCTGCGATGGACTAGCATTCCATCCAGGGGGGGAGTAGAAATACTCCTAGGCGCTTCATGCTACGGAAACCGGGATAACGAGCTCCAGCACCCAGGAAAGCCCGAGCGATACCGACCACACCCTCAGCTTTGATCTCTCCTTGGCCACTATGGCAACAGCTAAGAACAACAAGCCTTGCTCGTAGCTGAACAGCTTGCACGTCGGCTATTTTCAGCATGTGATGCTTCTCGTACTCCGCTCGACTGATATACTTCTGTGTTGAATTTGGAGCCAAAGCAATTTCACCATGTTAGCTATTGCCATGTGCTGCGATGTGGACCTGAAATGGTTGTCATTCTATGAAGACACTTTGATATCTAAGTGTATCATTGCTTATAAGCGACTACGAGGTGATGGAGAGGTGAAATGACCTTATATTTTAACGATATACTCACGTTAAACAGCATGTTCACTGTAGACAGACTTGGAATTCTAATGTTAATTTCATTGCCCCGATATTTAATCGCCAGTCTGAGGTTACCACCCGGACGGTTACCACCCTTTTTAAGACACACGGACTCGCTCAAATATTTCAAATAGACAATGTCATTTCATTATTTATACTACAGTCAAACCTGTATTGAGCAGACACTTTGGAGACCCTTGCTAGTGTCCGCTGAACACAGTGTCTTAAAGGGGTCATATTAATATATTAATATTGAAAGGGTCAAACACCATTTCCCTAAACGTACAATAACTATGGAATACCGTAGAATTCCTAAAGTGAAAAAAAAGGGAGGCACGGTGACCTCGTGGTTAGTGCACTCGTCTCCGGATCGAGCTGTCTGGGTTCGAGCCCTTGCCGGGGTCACTGTGTTGTGTTCTTGGGCAAGACATTTATACTCTCACGTGAGTGCCTCTCTCCACCCAGGTGTATAAATGGGTACCAGCGAACTTAATGCTGGGGGTAGCCCTGCGATGGACTAGCATCCCATTCAGGGGGGGGGAGTAGAAATACTCTTAGTCGCTTCATGCTACGGAAACCGGGATAAGCTCTGGCCTGGTGGGCCACTTCGTATGCAGACTTTACCCACCATAGAATTCCTAAACGGCTCCCCGAAAGTAACGGTCTTCACCGAAAGTAACGGCGCACCTGAAAGTAGCGGCCCTTTAAAGAAGTCACTGAAAGAGAAACTCTGATCTCAAACGCAATACCAGTAGATCCGCCTCACTGCAGGGCTGAACAACTTAAAGAGTTATTAATTTGCGATTTTATATCGAACTCATCCGATTCTATCTTGAAACTCTAATTATAAACTGTCCTTGTCTGGCAGCAGGGTCACAAATGAAACAGTGCGACATTATGATATGATGTGACCATTGTACTCTTGCCCTACAATACCATCATTAAGAGCCGTTTTCGTGATACAGTCTGCTTTGTTTATATGGGTACATTTAGTAACATGCATAAACGGAACTTTTAATTTCATGTTACGGCTCTGCTTTGTCTAAAACGTACAAACGTTTTTTAACCATCGGAAAGTAACGGCTACCCGAAAGTAGCGGTCCCTTTTCCCTGGTAAATCCGAAAGCAACGGGTGCCGTTACTTTCGGAATTCTACGGTACCGTATTTCCATAAACAATGACAAGTAACTGTATGTGATCATTTGATGAATGAAGGATTTATTATGTCATTAGTTTTACAGACTTTCGGTACAAATACGAATTTCCTGTTTGCCACACAAATGTTTTGTCGGTGTGGTCACGTACGTATTACTAATTTGATCACTCTTTGTTGAAACAGATGAGAGACAGCATTTCCTTTCTTTTAGATCTGACAGTTCTTCTGTTGGCAAAGTTAAATGGCCGATCTATTTATCCGTGGACAAGTAACATGTGTTCTTTTTCCACGGTCCGTTTAAAAAGGTTTTTAATAATAGAAATGACCATGAAAGTTAAGTTTTAGGTGTCCACGACCGCTTAATAGAGGTGTCCATTGAATACAGGTATTTATTCAGGGTAAATCTGGCGGGAGAAAAATGGGACTCGCGCTGCTGTCCGCTTAATACATTTTTTTACTGTAATAATAAGTTTAGATTTCGGCTGATATGTGGGTATATCTTGTATATTTATTGTATGGTATTTTCTGCTTAATGTAATTGAGAATTGTATTATGAGTATTGTAGAGGGCCACAAATTTATTAACTTTGGCTACTTAGTGTAAACCCTCCTTAACTAAAGTCTTTACTCACTTACTCACTCACTCACTCACTCATTTACTTACCAAAGCAACAGAAGTGATTCTTTTTAGCACCTCCTCCTTAGTTGCTTCCCTTCCCGTTAGAGGCGTAGTGTTTAGAATCTCGCCAACCATCTTTACCTCTTCTATGGCGTGTGGTAGCTGTGGTAAAATGGGTTTACCAAAGATGTTTGTAACTTTCTCCAAACATGGATCTCCCACGAGCAACGCCCCAGTCGTACTGTGGTAGCATTCACCAAGGTCTTCGAGGAGCTTTAAACTTGTCAGCGAGGGAATTAAACGGATCCTGGTGGATTCACTTAGGTACCTTCCAGCTTTATCCACAAAAGCGGCAAACGGAGCAAGCCACAGTGGACCATCGGGGACAATGAGCACTTCATCACCATCTAGCACACTCTCAATGGGTCCAAAAATGCAACTGTACAAAAGGCTCAAAGAACTATTTGTACAACGCGCTGACTGTCCCATTTCATCAGATTCACTGCGGGGTGGCAATTCCACTCTCAGCTTATTCACACAACGGCCACGAATTTGATTTTCTCTCAGACAATCTTTCCTTAACCGCTCTACAAAGCAGACTGCATTTTCATTTTGTACAAGCGTTTGTCTAAACTGAACATTGTTTCCTTTAGAGAGCGCCCATAGACTGATCGTGTTGTGTTCAAGTGAAACAAAAACCATATTAGTAGACAAGCAGCTTATCACGCCTGAAATAACTTCTCTAGCATCAGGAATCTCTGAAGGTGGTGATTGCAGGCCAAAGCGTAACTTCATAAGATCTAGTAAGGCCTGTGCTCTTCCTTGCTCAGCGGCACACAAAGCCTCATCAATCTTCGAAAGCCTCACCAGAACTGTGTACAGGGCGGTGTACGCAGTTTGGTGCGTATCGCGGAAGCTCAATTTGAAATTATCTTCGACTTGAAGATGTCTCACATTGTCATAAACCTTTACACTGGAACGATAAAAATCCAGAGCCTCGTGCAAACAACCTGAAACCTCATAGTCACAACCGAGCGCGTAACACGCACATGCCTCTCCGCATCTGTCTCCAACTTCCTTAGCAATGTTAAGATGCCGCTTGTGGTATTCTACACCAAGCTTTATCTTACCCATTCGTCGATAAGCAGTACCAAGTTTACAACACGAACATCCCTCTCCAATCTTGTCACCTACTTCTTCAACGATACTCAGAGATTGAAGGCAGTAATCTACGCTCCCTTTCAAATCACCGAGACCTAAGCGAATAGAGCCAAGAACGTCGTATGCACTTCCTTCTGAATCCTTGTTTCCAGCTTCTTTTGAGATGTGAAGAAATTGCATACAATACTCCGTAGCTTTTCTGAAATTACGGAGACTTTTGTAAGTACAGGCGAGGTTATAGTACGCTTTTCCTTCTCCAGCCCTGTCTCCCACTTCTTTGGCAATGGTAAGATCGAGCATGTGGTACTCTATGGCTTGTTTGAAATCACCGAGACTGTCATGAGCATTGCCAAGACCGCAGTAGGCACGTCCTTCTCCAGCCCTGTCTCCCACTTCTTTGGCAATGGTAAGATCGAGTATGTGGTAGTCTATGGCTTGTTTGAAATCACCGAGACTGCAATGAGCATTGCCAAGATTGCCGTAGGCAACTCCTTCTCCAGCCCTGTCTCCCACTTCTTTGGCAATGGTAAGATGGAGCATGTGGTACTCTATGGCTTGTTTGAAATCACCGAGACTGCGATGAGCATTGCCAAGACCGCAGTAGGCACCTCCTTCTCTAGGCCTGTCTCCCACTTCTTTGGCAATGGTGAGATCGAGCATGTGGTACTCTATGGCTTGTTTGAAATCACCGAGACTGCAATGAGCATTGCCAAGACCGCAGTAGGCACGTCCTTCTCCAGCCCTGTCTCCCACTTCTTTGGCAATGGTAAGATCGAGCATGTGGTACTCTATGGCTTGTTTGAAATCACCGAGACTGCAATGAGCATTGCCAAGACCGCAGTAGGCACGTCCTTCTCCAGCCCTGTCTCCCACTTCTTTGGCAATGGTAAGATGGAGCATGTGGTACTCTATGGCTTGTTTGAAATCACCGAGACTGCGATGAGCATTGCCAAGATTGCCGTAGGCAACTCCTTCTCCAGCCCTGTCTCCCACTTCTTTGGCAATGGTAAGATGGAGCATGTAGTACTCTATGGCTTGTTTGAAATCACCGAGACTGTGATGAGCATTGCCAAGACCGCAGTAGGCACATCCTTCTCCAGCCCTGTCTCCCACTTCTTTGGCAATGGTAAGATGGAGCATGTGGTACTCTATGGCTTGTTTGAAATCACCGAGACTGTCATGAGCATTGCCAAGACCGCAGTAAGCACCTCCTTCTCCAGCCCTGTCTCCCACTTCTTTGGCAATGGTAAGATGGAGCATGTAGTACTCTATGGCTTGTTTGAAATCACCGAGACTCTCATGAGCATTGCCAAGACCGCAGTAGGCACGTCCTTCTCCAGCCCTGTCTCCCACTTCTTTGGCAATGGTAAGATGGAGCATGTGGTACTCTATGGCTTGTTTGAAATCACCAATTCTTTGATAAGCAATTCCAAGATTGCCGTAGGCACGTCCTTCTCCAGCCCTGTCTCCCACTTCTTTGGCAATGGTAAGATGGAGCATGTAGTACTCTATGGCTTGTTTGAAATCACCGAGACTGTGATGAGCATTGCCAAGACCGCAGTAGGCACATCCTTCTCCAGCCCTGTCTCCCACTTCTTTGGCAATGGTAAGATGGAGCATGTAGTACTCTATGGCTTGTTTGAAATCACCGAGACTCTCATGAGCATTGCCAAGACCGCAGTAGGCACGTCCTCCTCTAGGCCTGTCTCCCACTTCTTTGGCAATGGTAAGATGGAGCATGTGGTACTCTATGGCTTGTTTGAAATCACCAAGACTGTGATGAGCATTGCCAAGACCGCAGTAGGCACGTCCTTCTCCAGCCCTGTCTCCCACTTCTTTGGCAATGGTAAGATGGAGCATGTAGTACTCTATGGCTTGTTTGAAATCACCGAGACTGTCATGAGCATTGCCAAGACCGCAGTAGGCACCTCCTTCTCCAGCCCTGTCTCCCACTTCTTTGGCAATGGTAAGATGGAGCATGTAGTACTCTATGGCTTGTTTGAAATCACTGAGACTGCCATGAGCATGGCCAAGATTCCAGTAGGCACGTCCTTCTCCAGGCCTGTCTCCCACTTCTTTGGCAATGGTAAGATGGAGCATGTAGTACTCTATGGCTTGTTTGAAATCACCGAGACTGTCATGAGCATTGCCAAGACCGCAGTAGGCACGTCCTTCTCCGGCCCTGTCTCCCACTTCTTTGGCAATGGTAAGATGGAGCATGTAGTACTCTATGGCTTGTTTGAAATCACCGAGACTGTCATGAGCATTGCCAAGACCGCAGTAGGCACGTCCTTCTCCAGCCCTGTCTCCCACTTCTTTGGCAATGGTAAGATGGAGCATGTGGTACTCTATGGCTTGTTTGAAATCACCAATTCTTTGATAAGCAATTCCAAGATTGCCGTAGGCACGTCCTTCTCCAGCCCTGTCCCCCATCTCTTTAGCAATGCTAAGATGTCGCATTTGGTGATTAATTGCATCGGTTGTTCTTGCTTCCATTTCTGTGCGATTTACAGTCAAAAATTGAACAACTAGCTTAGTATGCAACTTTGTGATCTTGTTCCTTTAATATAGGGAAGCCTTGCAGCGCTGCATATACAGCCCCTCATATATACAGTATACCAATGTTAGAGCCCTCATGGGTTATCAGTTATACAGCCTTGCATTCTTGCATAGTTAAAGCATTTCACGTTACAGCTTCTAACGTTAAAGATTTATAAAATCATAGCCATGCACTTCACAGCCACACATTACACCCTTGCGTATTTATAGCGGCGGACAATCATTACAGCATGTAGCCTTACTGGTTTTCCTTGCAACTTTACAACCTTACCTGGGAATCTTACTTTCTCATATCGTTACAATTAGGAGTAAGAGCCTTAAAATTTTGTCACTTTAAAGCGAGACAATCTTGTTATCTCGCCACCTAGATTTTAGCAGGGTTATGGAAAGTCGTCGAAAAGCCATCCCGCGCTTTGTGAGTTCATATTATAAAGAATTGTACAGTGGCATGGTGATTCGAGACAAAAAAGGGTAACGCGGACAACAAACAACATGAGTAAAAATCAGCCCAACGTACATTTTCCTAGGTCGAGACTTGAAATTAGCGATCTTACAATGTTTTAATGAATTTAAAACCCCAGAGATTACCTTGAATATTGATTGACCTCATTAAAGGCCAAGTTTAACAAAATATTGGTCGACTTTTATTTTTCAAGTTCCGCCCTATTTAGCAATTCTAGGATCGACCACACCAGTTGATATCAAGCCAATGGTTCTAAAAATCAGTCAGGGTGATTTGTCTGGGATGTTCACTCGAGGTAATTGGATCTTGTAACACTCATTTAAGGCCAAGTTGCCTTTTATTCAAGTCTTGTAGCCATATAGTTCGCCATAAAATTTAAAACAAGTTTGTGTTTGATGTATTTTGACACCTTGAAACTCCACCCGCAGTTTTTCCAAAAACTCTGTCATAAATGTTTTTAAAATTTTGCCATCGTTTAGACAACTATGTCAGGTCGTAAATCCTGACGTCTTATATCCAAAATTATTTCTTAATGATAAATTCTTCGGTCTCATGTAAAATAGGATATGACGTCATACCGTTGCCATGGTACCTCAGATCATGGTAAAATGTATGTCATTTGAAACTTTCCTCTTTCTCCAGCACACTAGTAACGTTCGAGTTTCTGTGTGATTAATACTGGTGGTGTTCTAGTCATTCAAAGTTGAACGGTATCATTACTCAAACATCCGATCGAGCCACCTTAATTCCACGAAGAATAACGTAGAATTTAAACAGAGTGCTTGAAAACCGTGAGCTGAGTAACTGATCGAAAGTATGGCAGGTGAAACACGTTTTCTTTAAGATTTTCCGCAAGAACGCCTTTCTGAAAAAGGTCCTTTTATGGTAGAAATTTTGTCGCTACGGAATAACCAATAAACTTTCCAACTATCTAAAAGAAAACAGTGAACAAATTCCCTTCGAGATAATGTATCATTTTTTTAACACTATTCAAAATTAGAAGAGGGTATATAGTAAGTCAAGGTTGGTAATTCCTTTCTTTCTTCCTTTCAGCCATTACGATTCGGTTTTTCGACATCTGGGGGATCTGTGTGCATTTGTGTATTTTCGTAACTGCCATGAACGCTTAATTCAGCTTGTCCTTTTTTCCCATTAGTATCAAAAGACATAAATTTTAGCGTATCATTTTAAACCAACTTGGAACTTTCATTTTCCAGATTTCATAATTAACTTTTGAAAAAAGGTTCGTCTTTTCTAGAAATACGAAATTTCAAATATTTTATATTATTCTACTATGATGCCACTTTTACCATCTTAGGTGAAGAGAACGCGCAAAATAGTGTAGAGGATATTACACGGTGGCGAGTGATTTAAGGATCCGGTTACACCACTACAAGACCACTGAGTTTAGGGATAGCTAATCAAACAACTGTATCATGTGTACCACGTAGTGATGAACGAAACAGAACAACATAACACATGGCTACGCACAAACCAAAATGCTATTACGTCATCAAAGTCAACAAGTACGTCAGCAGCTTACCAGACAGCATGCATTATCATATATTATTCTAATAGCGAGGCGGATTTGAATTTTATGTTCAAGTGGCAAAAAAAACAACAGTTTTCATTTGCTTTTGCCACAGGAACATAAAATTCATATCTTTCAGCCCACGTGTAATGTTTCTTTTAATATATAGACAAAAACTACAGAAGCGAATCGAAAGCACAAACCGTATGTGGACTGCAGCTTGGCGGCCGGAAAATCTTGAATATCTCTCCTTTGGTTTACTTTGAAGAGACTCCTTGAATAGTTTTAAACCACATGAAGTTTTTTTCTTCATTTTGGCATTTTTGGCATTCTCGTGCTCCTTAATTAGTGAACGGTTTTATGTCGGCTTCCGTGATTTTAACATCTCTATCGCTCACCATCTTTACACCAGCATTTGGCAAAGTTTGACCGAGTGGCCGCGCAATGCAAAGGCGTGATATCCTCACTAACAGATTATTTCCTACTAATGAGGAAATGGAAAATTCGTGTGAATTTTACGAGTAGTGCATTTTCAAGTGAAAAGCTCCTGTCTATAGATAAGAGCCAGTATTGCACTGTAGAGACGTATT
>NC_138148.1:3259800-3267300 GCF_964199315.1 Orbicella franksi | reverse complement strand
AGGTCTTGGGCAATCTTTTTGTCGACGGAGGTAATTGAATCTGGGATGTTTTTGTTAGTTTTCTTGTAAGCCTTAGTGACGTTTTTCTGTAGGAGGTTTAAATAGTCTTGAGGTTCAGCCTTGTAGTGGTTGGTAGTTTTGTCGGCTTTTACATAGATGTTCTTATCTTGTCGGATTTCTTGTACGTCTTTGTCAAGTTTTGCTTGGAGGCTATTTGTTGCAGTGCAGTTGGTTCTAAACTCCACTCGTTGGATCATATTAAGCATGTTGTCTTCAAATTCATCGAGGGCGCTAACGTGCGGTGGTGGGCGTTTTGATTTGAATCCGTAGGTTTCTTTATCTTTGCTATCGGTGTCGTGGTTTTGCAAAAAGAAGAAGGCTTTCCAACGCATTCGGTGTATTAAGGATTCTGTTTTCTCTATCAGGATTTGTAGATACTTGCTTTTATAGATATATATATATATATATATATATATATATATATATATAGGCAATTGTGGAAAACGAGGACGGACAACTTCGAGCGAAAAAAATATATATATACAGTAAAAAATCTAAGAAATCTAAAAAAAAAGTTTAAAAATTTAATAAAAATAAACGTTTCGGTCAAAGACCTTCATCAGTTGCAGTGCCAGTTGCATAAACCCTCGCAACATTAAATCTGCTAGAGATAATTTAACCAAAGGGGAACGGGTTGCGTTAAAGCAATTTAGAAATTCTGATGTAGTAATTCGGATACAAGATAAGGGTTCTCGTTTCGTCTTAATTGATAAAGGGGAATACGAGGATAAAATGTTTGGCCAGCTTCATAACCAGCTCCATTATAAATCCTTACAGGAAGATCCTACATATAGGCATTTGGCTGCAGTTGAAAGTTGGTGCAACAAATGGGTCAGAAAAGGTGAAATTTCAGACCAATTAGCTAATTGGATAATTAACAAAAAAGCCAAACCAGGGGTCGCCTTCGGTAATATTAAAACCCACAAAGCAGGGAATCCACTCAGGCTTATCACATCGTGTTGTGGTACGGCCATAGAAAATCTTTCAGCCTTCAGTGAATTTTACTTGCAACCGTTGGCTCGTAAGTTGCCATCTTTCATCAAGGATACGACCGATTTACTTAATAGAATTGAGGATCTTAACAGGAGTGGCCCTTTTCCCGAAGGCACCCTTTTAGTTTCTTGGGATGTTGTGTCAATGTTCCCTAACATAGATAATCAACTCGGTCTTACTGCAGTAAAGAAGGCACTGAATGCCAGAGAAAACCAGCTTCCATCCACTAATTGCATTTTAGAAGCAGTAGAAATTTGTTTGAAGAGCAATCACTCGGTTTTTAAGGAAAACTTTTTCCTACAAATTCATGGCACAGCCATGGGCCCAAAGAACGCCTGTAGTTACGCGGATCTTGCCATGGGGGAAATAGATTATCAAGCTAAATTTTCTGGCCCCATAAAGCCGACTTTATGGTGGCGAAACCGTGACGATGTTTTTGATCTCTGGCAACAAGGCCTTCCTGCACTGCATGAGTTTACTGACTTTATAAATTCCCTATATCCTACCATTAAATTTGAATTAGTTTTTTCTGAACGCGAGCTTCACGTGCTAGATTTAACTTTACATTTCATCGGGGGTTTCATCCAGACAGACGTTTATTCAAAGCCAACTGATAGCCACTTGTATCTTCCACCATCAAGTGCTCACCCCAAACACGTTTTCAAGGCTATCCCTTATGGCATAGCAACTAGGTTACAGAGAAACTGCTCTGAACAAGTATTTCTTGCCGAGAGAACAACTGAATACAAGGGTTATCTAGTCAATCAGGGTTATCCCACAAAACTAGCGGAAGATCAATTTTCTAAAGCCTTAACTACATCTAGAACTGACTTACTTAGAACTCGTGCCAAAGCTGAGAAGAAATTGTTTCCATTTGTAACAACATTTAATCCAAATTTACCTGATGTTGGTCGCATCATCGGAAAACACCTAGGTATTTTGGAATCCAACCCCAAATTAAAAGAATTTTTTCCGCCAAATTCCATCATAGCCTCTTTTCGTAGATCTAAAAACCTTAGGGAGTTGTTAGCGCCATCTCGTTATGGCTCTAACACTAAGGTTGAAGAGGTTGTTGAGGTTAAGGGTTGCTTTAAATGCAAAAGAACAAGATGTGATCTCTGTCGCAACTACCTTGTTGAATCAAATTCTTTCCAAAGTTTTCAAACAGGCAAGAGCTATAAGATACGATTGAAACTTTCCTGTGATTCAAAAAATGTCATTTATTTGGCTTCGTGTAAGAAATGTAACTTACAATACATTGGCTCTACAACAACAGATTTTAGAGTTAGATTTCGCAACCACAAGTCTGCTATGCGGACCAAGAAAAAGACTTGTGAGGTAGCGGTGCATTTCAACAGAACACCGCACGACTTAAACGATTTTTCTTTCCAGTGTATTGATCAAGTGCAGATAAATGCAAACAATACAAGTAACATCGAAAAGCTTTTAATCACTAAAGAGGCATATTGGAGTGCACAGTTGTTCTCTCTGGCACCTTTTGGCTTGAATAAACGTCAGGAATTCCACTCGAAAAAAAGAATAAACTACAATTAGCGCAAAAATAACTTGCAAATTTGGCGGTTATCTTAGTTCAGGTGTTCAAAGGCCCTGACCTTGGATCTTGTTAGCTTTGTTAGCGCTAGGTTTTCTCAGGGGCCCCCATCGGGGAATTTATTACATTATTGTTGTTTAAGGGCCCTGTTTAGGGCGCCTGTTGTGCCTTGCCGCGGCATAGTTTCAAGGGCTTTGTTTGGGGATTTTGGGACCGCCTTTTTTGAACATTGAATATTTTACACGCGGGTCCCTTCACACTTTCGGCTGACTCGACGAATCGCGTTACTTTTTTGATATTAATCTTATTTGTATTATATTCGATTATTTATTCTTATTTGGTTTGTGTCTTTTGAGTTTTGTACCGCATTGTCATAGTATCTCGCTTAGTAATCACCGATTGTTTATCATTGGTTAATTTTTTCGTTTTCATGTGTTACCACGCCCTGTTATGTAATCATCTTTGTAATATTATGTCATTTTTTATACTGTAAACTTATTTAAGGTTATTGTAATTTATTATTCACTTGCACTGCAACTGATGAAGGTCTTTGACCGAAACGTTTTAAAAAAAAAATAAAAAAATAAAAAATAAAAAAAAGGCACTGCAACTGATGAAGGTCTTTGACCGAGACGTTTATTTTTATTAAATTTTTAAACTTTTTTTTAGATTTCTTAGATTTTTTACTGTATATATATTTTTTTTTCGCTCGAAGTTGTCCGTCCTCGTTTTCCACAATTGCCTACAAATTTCATTACTCGAGGTTTGGACTACGAATCCTTTTGGATCCTTCTGGCGCGTGGCATCCCTGTTGGCTCGAAGCACCTTAACTTTTTATTATATATATATATATATATATATATATATATATATATATATATATATATATATATATATATATACATACATACATATATATATATATACTGACTGCAGACAGTACTGTTTCGGCCTTTTGGGCCTCATCAGTGCAGTGCTGAAGACTAG
Source organism: Orbicella franksi (assembly GCF_964199315.1). Lineage (NCBI taxonomy): Eukaryota > Metazoa > Cnidaria > Anthozoa > Scleractinia > Merulinidae > Orbicella > Orbicella franksi. The sequence continues at coordinate 3,263,708 of NC_138148.1, read as the reverse complement.
GATGGAGGCTAATCTTAAAAAGTCGCCCCAAATACTACACATGTGGTAGTATCTAAGCCATTACCAGAGTGCTCAAACTAGCGAACTAGTGAGCATGCGCAATTGCAACAGTAAGTTTTTTTGTTTTTTTTTTTTTCAGGTAGCGAAATCATTGACCGAGTCTCGGTGTTTCCAGATAAACCGCCAATAGTAGGTCTTGCTGAAAATCAGATAAGGAAAAAAAAACTGATTTATGAACCGTCCAAATTAAACTAGGATTTTCAACAGGTCCGCATCCCGCACTACAATAATTTCGGTCCCACGCGCATGGGCCCTGCTCGGAATCATTTTCCTGATTCGGCCTGGTTTATCTCACATTTCTCCGCCTAACGTTTAAGTCGATTGTGATATTTTAACCTCTAATGTGAGCGATTTTGTAGCCAGAGGTAAAAAAATTGACTAGCCAGGGCTGTAGCGTGTTCAAATCTCGGATGCTTCAGGTTTTTTGTACAGAACTGACACTCCACGGAGACTTATCCAGAATTTATTCGGAGTACGCGAAATTAAAAGTATAACTGCGAGCTGAGTGAACTCCGGTAATAGAACATATGTTTGGGTTAGGGAACCAAAAACTTTTCAGACTTGTATAAAAAAAGATATTCTGGAAATTTCCTTTGAGTTACAATTCTTTACATATTGAATGATTGAATGCTGTTGACTGTCAGAAGAGGCCGTGTGTTATCTTTCGGTTGCTAATTTCCTTTCTGTTTCTGACTTGATTCACGTCTTTTCGTGACCGTTGTGAATGGCTTCCTTCCTTTCCTCGTCAGGATTATTAAAAGATACAAATTTTAGCATATCAATTTTTGGCGAGCTTCTTAACTTTCGTTTTCGAGATTTCGTAATAAGATTTTGACTGTTCGCAATCAGTTTTTTGAAGCATAACTTAACTGACACATTAATTCATTGCAATTCACAGTCCAACACGTTAATCATTAGGTCATGTTTTCATAACTTCAATCAATAAATAGTCATTTCTCAGTTGCTAAACTAAGAGAGACTACTCACTCACCTTTAAGCTGGTGTTCACGAGTAATGAATCTTGAGCAAATGCAGTATCTGCTTTCGTCTTCTCTCTGAGATGGAAATGATATATCGCGTGAACATGACGTAGAGATACTTATATGTTATTTGCCGGCCGGGAGTTCTGTATTGGGAAAATCTGTGCCCTCGCCTTGCGGTCTCGGGCCGTAATCAGACCGAGGACACAGTTTTTCGCAAAACGGACCGACCAACAACGGAAAATAAATAAAATAATGGGTTTATTTTTCTTCTCTACGATATTGCTTTGAAAATAACTTTTCTGTTGAATTTTTAAAATAATAATAATAATAGAGAGATTAAGCATGACGTTACGTCAAACGGCAAACGGCAAAGATTACCTCTGATTTTTTATTGTTTTCTTGTAATCCTTAAATAAAGCACACAAAAATAGAAAAATGCCTCCTACTATTCACCCCAAATACAAATATTTTCACTCTCCTGTACAGACAGCTGAAGACAGACGGCAAAAGTTTCATTTTTGCCGTTTGCTGTTTAACGTAACGTCATGCTTAATCTCTTTAATAATAATAATAATAATAATAATAGTAATAATAATAATATAAATAATAATAATAACAATAAAATTAATACTTTATTCATATAGCGCTATATCTATCGCTATCCAATAGCGCTTTACAATGATTTTAAAACATGACTAAAATAAAATAACTAATAAAATAACTAAGCTGTAAAAAACATTCTTATTAATTAAAACCGTTCAGTTCAATTCTTGACTTTGTGTTGAATGTTTACATTTTACGGTGTTTTACGCGAAACAAAAAGTTTGAAAATTTGCCAAAGTTGGAAATTTCGGAGCGGTCCTTACTCGGGGTCCACCGGATCGCTTTAGCGCACGCGATTAGTCAATCAGATTTAAGGATCTAGGATTCCGGACCACTGAGAAGCTGGAGATGAAATAAGAGCTGTTACTGACCAATTCAGGCGAGTGTAGAATATCTAAATCTTGATCAAGAGTGGTGATCACATTGAACTAAGTCAACATTTGTAATCAGTTTTCAATACAATTGATCTAGGTCATGACATCATCACAAAAATCAAGAAAACTATAATTAGTATAAAGTGACAGAAACTACTCACTCACCTTCAAGCTAGTGTAGCTGGGTAAATAATCTTCAGCGAATATAAAGTCTGTCCTTTCTTCCCTCTGTTCAACTGATAGAAATAAATACATTGTGTGAACAAGCACGAAGCACAAAAAGAAATGTTCTACTCTTTAGCTACACATGGTGCTGAGGTACATTAATGAACTCGGTTGATATTTCTATAACTGGATCGAGCAAGTTTTATAAGAAGCTGCTCTAGACGGTTCGGTTAAATTATTTGGGAAGCAGCGCAAAAACGGCTAGAGATGAGGGAGAGGTATGTTTTCCCCGCATTCCACACCCCACCCATATTTTCTCTCGCTGTTTTTCTGCGCTGATCCTCAACTAACCGAAATCATGGAACAAGCTAACTTTTCTAACACCAGAAAAACGCCGGGCTGCTGAAAACGTCTGGTGATACTGATTACTGTGTCACTGACCGCGTCTGGCTAGTGTGCTAACAAACATTGACTTCTTGCAATAAAAAACAAGAATTGACGGACCGAGCTGCTTTGTTTTGGTCGTGTCATATATTTTGTTCAACTTAAAAAAGGTCAATTTTCCATAGGAATGTTGTAGTATCACTAGTATGTTGATAAAGCCAACTGCCGTCCAAAATTTAATCATATTTATATTGAGCCAGATGAAGAACTGTTGTCTTATTTCCAGTCAAAAACGCATAAGGTGAGAATGGTCAAAATAACTCAACTGAGAAACACGATGCATTTAGCGACGGTTTTGTAGTGATTAATATACCTCACTCCAGATTAACAAACTTTTTTGATTAGCAGGGGCCTTATCTCACGCAAAGATCTGTGTCCAACGCTACATGCCCTTGTGCATATTCGCAATCCAACGTTACCAGGTCTCCCCTTTGCTTAACCGTAGTGGATCTGAGTTAGATGATAAATATGGCCTTCGATGTGTCCACTCATTGAAGTGGGAGCTTTGAAATCAAGTGGAAGCTTTATTCAACCGAATTCCATCAGGCTAAAATTTAATTAATTATTAGTAATTACACCCTAACTTGCATTGTAACTTTCGTTTATAAGTTCCAAAATCCGGTTCTCTGATTAACATTCGGCTTTCTGCACCGATAACAATGGACATGCTGTATCACACAACACCTAATGGCATACGTTTCAATTCTTCTGCCATTAGTGAGCAATGTATTACCAATATTATAATAACAGCTTATTAAAATATGACTTACTGTAATAAAGTTTTTATCGTCGACTCTTTCTGTTGAAGTCTCTCAAACTCTGTGAGCGATTACTAAGCAATCAGTGTTCTTCTCCGACCAAGTGGAAGTTATAGAACATCCTCAGCTTTGATTCGGTTTTGTTTTATCGCCTTGGACAATGTTTTTATTTACACATTTAGGTTTTGGATTTCAGTTTCGGCATGCAGCTATAGATTTCAGTTTCCGCATTTCACAGTTTTTGGTAGTTAGATTCGAGACTGATTTCCGTTTTTAGCGGTTGGTTTTTAGATTTCACTTGATTTTCAGCATGTAAGGTTTTAGATTTTTGTTTGGGCCGCAGATTCAAAACCCAAAGTTAGAAATATGATAAAATGAATTTTTGTCATCAGTACTACCCTCCGGCCCTCCATGTCCAGAAGAGAGCAATGGCGTCTCAGTACAAAACCAACAAGTTCATATTTTTCAATGTCTAATTGGACATTACCAAAGTTTTGCTATCATTAATGTTGAGTGGAAAC